>NC_091671.1:3225000-3529000 GCF_042453785.1 Malus domestica | reverse complement strand
GAAGCGCGCCATTGCCGCGAGCTGTCTCAGGGTACTTAAACAAGCATCTGTTGGATCAACACAGTAGCAGTTGTTGCTACATTTCTTGATCTAGGAAATTCTGCCACTGGCGAAGTTCTCGGACCGTACGCCATTCATATCAGAGAATATGCAGGGCGATTTCAATGAGAGGCTTTAGGCCGCTACTGGGATCCCTGATTTTTTTTGTGGGATGGACCTCGTTGTCATGGTCGGTGAAAAGAAAGATGAAGATGTTCCTCAAATCCCAGATTAGGGAACTGCAAATTATGTTGCTCCTGGTATTGTCGGGGCTGATCAATGGCCTCCTTGAAGATTATCACGGGCTGAGCACCACCAGCGAGACCCGGGCTGAGATGGTGGAGCTTATTACCTAGTTGGAGGCCAAAAACCCGACATGGAGTCGGTGAAGTCGCTGAGATCGGATCTGAAGAAGCAGAACGAGGTGGCGCTGAAGCTGCAGATAGACACCAAAGTGAAGGTGTCGATTGGGAAGCTGAGTAGCAAGAAAGTGGGGATTAGAGTCACGGGTCAAGGAATCAAGGGGTTGTACCAAAAGGTAAGTGACCGTCGGTGGCTGCCGTTTCCAACTCCAAGTGCAAGGTTGATCTTCGGATCAGGATCTGGAAATAGACCTTTTAATTAATTTCCTATTTTGACCGTGGAGAAGAAGATCGGTTTAGATTCCCTGGTGTCGGGACCATGTTTCCTCGCGGTGCAGATGCGTATATTGATGATATCAGAAAGTTGATTAATCTCAGAGATGGGTCTATACGGACCGCCATCGATACCTGTTGCGGGGATCCCACCTCCTGCGAATACCTACCATCCACCAGTGGAAACACTCATGAAGAAGATAAGCTTTCTCAATAATAAGTCTATTACTATTCCTTTTGTCTGCCATATGCCAAAAGGAAAAGAAAAACAGAAAAGAGGGATCCACTAGTCCTACTCCCTGGTCACTTGATTACAATATATTTCAAGCTGTCAGGTACTTGATCAGAAAATCAAAAAACAAAAGAGAAAGCAAAAAACAAAAGCAGAAAGCAAAAGAGAAAAGCAAAAGATTTTTCTATTATTATGATTTCTTCTGTCTACCAGGTGAAGATACAGAGAGAGGGCAGCAGAAAAACACTGCAAAAGCAAGGAATAAACACCCCACCCGAATGATGTAATTTATTTTTATTATCTTTCGGAGACATCTGTATAAACCCCATCAGAGGGTAATATATATAAACCCCATCAGAGGGTCAAAAAAAAAAAAAAAAAAAAAAAAAAAAAAAAAAACGGCAAAGCTCAAAGTAAATGGGCTGGAATGTTGTATAGAGGGCGAAAACCCATAAAGCCCAAAATAGCTCCAACCAGACAATCAAAAGTACGCCCAGTACTCCAAATTATACATGAGCACTACTCATGTCATTCATACATAAACATTCATGAGCATCACTCATGACAATCATACATAAACATTCATGACCATCATTCATGTCAACATTCATGAGCATCACTCATGTAAACATTCATGAGCATCACTCATGACAATCATACATAAACATTCATGACCATCATTCATGTCAACATTCATGAGCATCACTCATGTTAACATTTATGAGCATCACTCATGACAACATCCATGAGCATCACTCATGTCAATCAACATAAACATTCATGAGCATCACTCATGTCAAACAGCTTTAAAAGCTTCATTTACAAGAGCTCTAGCTTCAAAGACTTCATTTACAAGAGCTCTAGCTTCAAAGACTTCATTTACAGAGCTCTAGCTTCAAAGACTTCATTTACAGAGCTCTAGCTTCAAAGACTTCATTTACAGAGCTCTAGATTCAAAAGCTTCATTTACAAAAGCTCCAGCTTCGAAAGCTTCATTTACAGAGCTCTAGCTTCAAAGCTTCACTTGCAAAGCTTCACCTACAAAGCTTCAGTGCAGGGTATACAAATACCGCCTCCGAACAACCGCCACTTCGGCCCATACATGGATTCAATTTGAAGTCTCCAGCCAACAGACTCTATTGACCGAAGACTTGGGGGACTACATTATGTACCATATATTGGGCCTCAATTGGGCCTCATGAAAAATATTTGGGGGACTTAGCCCATTATTTATGTATTAAGGAGCGAGCCCTTATTTTATAAAAGGGACTCCCTCACCTTCATTAGAGAGAAACGCCGCCAGCTGAGCAACCGCCTCGCCGCGAGCATCAACTCTAGCCCATCATTTATGTATTGAGGAACGAGCCCTTATTTTATAAAAGGGACTCCCTCACCTTCATTAGAGAGAAACGCCGCCAGCTGAGCAACCGCCTCGCCGCGAGCATCAACTCTAGCCCATCATTTATGTATTGAGGAACGAGCCCTTATTCTATAAAAGGGACTCCCTCACCTTCAACATCACAAGCCGAGCCAACCAAGGCAATATAAGCCACAAGCAGAGCGGCCTCGCAACAGGTGCTACTTCTAGTTGAGCATCATTTCAGATTGGGCACCGCCTCATATCAAGCACCAGTTCAAGACGACATCTAGTTACTTCGGCCCACACATGGACTGAATTTCAAGTCTCCAGCCAAAAGACTCTCTTGACTGAAGACTTAGGGGACTACTGTTTATACCATATTTAGGGCCTCGTATTTAGATCTCGTACAAATACTCGGGGGACTTAAATGTAATTATGGGATAAAGGAAGGGGCAAATATGTAATAAGTGAGGAGTCCTTATTCTATAAAAGGACCCCTCACCCTCACAATTGGGAGGAGGCTCATTCTCACCCTCAGAGGCCATTTCTGAAGCCTCTCACCCCCTCTCAAAGCCTCCTCACATCCCCTAAGCTCTAAGCTCTCTCTCCCTCTTCAGCAGAGAAATACAATACAATCAGTGTGGACGTAGCCCAAACCTTGGGGTGAACCACGATAACTCTTGTGTCATTTACATTTCATGCAGATTCACGGTCGGATTTACGTTGTACCAAGACCATCCGGTTTTGTGCATCAACAACTATAATAAATAGCACTATGCCAAACTTGAATGGATGCAACTGACTATGCCTCAAATGGCAACAGTTTCATTTTCCATTTCTTTCTCTCTAGCTAATTAACACTTGACTTTCATATATGTAGCTTTGGGAGCACTGCTTGTCCCCTTACAGTTAAGAATTAGTCTCTTTTCTTATTTGTAAATCGCAAACTAATACATGTACTAGATTGATTTGTTAAAAACACATAAACAAAAGTTTATACACATGTCAAACTGTGATTTGATTGTAAAAAGAAAAATATAGCCTTACTATGTTAAGGGTAAAAGACCATTATAGCCATAGCAAGGAGCTCATATAATTTGTGAAATGGTTGATATATGTTATTTGAACCTTCTCAATAATTGGAGGAATGGGCTATCATCAGTCATGTCATGTTCATCTTTTACCCATTTACTTTCCTCCTCACTTTATTTTGGATTTGAATTCTAGTACATGAGTTGAGTGAGTGGGTGGCCAGTACACATCTGAAACAAACAAATTACTTGAAAACCGAAATAGAATGCCTTGCTCGATTGAAAACACTCCAACTAATTTTTACCTAAAAATTATGGTGAGTCGTTTACAAGTAAGTTGCTCTTTCGAATAAACAAATTGAATATTTTTACTCATCACTTTTTGGTAGTGGTAAACTCATTATCTTATTTATCATTGTTAAATGAAGTTAAATCAATGAATCAAAAACTAAAACAAGTAAATAAATCTTGGAATTTTGAACCATATCCCGATATCCCTTGTGCCAAAGTACTAATTATTGTATTAATTGTCAGTGATACTAATTTTTAAGTGTCGCTATAGTTGCATAGACATGTCAGTATGTCACAAATCCCGGCCCGGTGGTCATTGCAATTTGCAACTCTCTTTCTGTTCTATCATCAAAAAGCCACTTTACAATTTTTAGGCGGCTCAAACTAGCAATCAGTATTCGTTAATGAGTCCTGATCATAGACGGAGCCGGAAACATTTTTTAGTGGAAGCCATTATTCTAAAAATTTCCCTCTAATGCCATCTAGGACATCTTAAGTGCTAAACAGTTAATCACTGTCTCGATTAATCTATTGATAGTTGAAAATTAAGAATAGGCTCCTAAATCCGCTTAACCACCTAGGCGCCCACCAAACCCACCTAGGCAGTCGTCTTGTTCGCGATTCAAACTTAGACAGAGAATAGATAACTTTCATTTTGCAGTTTTTTTTTTTCGATAAATTGTAATAAACTTGTTGAATACGATGAACATACATTATATGCTTGTTTCCCATATTTTTATTATGTTCTAATACATTATAATCTATATGTCATTATATTTTGCAATTTATATATCTCAATGCAATTATGTATTTTTAAGTATAAACAAACACTTATTTATACGATAAAATAAATTTATTTAAATCCACCTAGACGCTAGGCCCTAGCCCGCCGCAGGACTAGAGCCTAGCGTCTTTAAGAACCTTGGTGGAAGCAACATCGAATGATGAGATTAAATTAAACTTTGAAATAATGCTATTAACTTATTGTCCAACAACATTATTTCAGGTAATTGGCGTTTAGAACGGTAACAATTAGCCAATGGAAGAATTACATGGCTCAAAAGGATGAGAGGGTAGGAAAAGTATGGAACGTGAGAGGGTATTTTGAGTTGAGTGTTTGAACTAAGACTTTATGTTTGAATATATAGGTAATTTATAGTTTCTACTGGAACCTATATTTATAGCAAAAAGGTTGAGTGGTGGCAGCTACTCCCAATAGGCATATACTGCCTTTGTCCTTGGTCCTGATATGCTAAAAGAAACAAGAAGTTCAAAGCTTCCAGTATGCACTAGTGTATAAGTATACTAGAGCATATTACAAAAATAAATCTCGCAAGAACATAAGAAGATAAAAGAACACATAGAATTAGAGCTCCAACATTCTAGTGTGTTTTTATTTGATTTCTCATCGCTTACTAGCTGCCATAACTCACACCTGAGGAGTGAGTGGAACAGTCAAACACTCGTGGGCAAGTGACTCCTACTTGTTGGTGTAAGTGTATCTACTATTAATCAATGACCAAGAGTTACCCATTTGTGTACCTCTGTTTTTAGAAAAGTTTAACACACATCTTTCAATTTATGCCGGTGACTTCCAATATTGATTAACGAGTAGGAATCACTGCATCAATGGTTAAAAGTCCCCCGCACTTGGACAACTAATTAATTATACATGGCAAAACTCTAACCACACATAGAATGAGCTTGTAGTTTTCTTAAGGTAGGAGCATCTCCTTCCTTTTTCTCATGTCAAGTTGATATTTGTTTGCATCAACTTTATTATGTCAATCGGCATCTCTTGCTTTGTCACTTTGTACATGTTTCGTCACTTTCATGTCTAGACCTTTAATCGGCGAGAAAAACTTGAGATTATTCTATATTTTAGTATTTTGCTCAATCTTATGCAATTTTACATGATTTAAGAATTGTCATAATCAAACAATCATACCGAATATCTTCTTGTAGTTGGCTACTTTAGGAGTGTACTTAGCACAGAATCATCAAACTCAAGGACTGGAGTTGAATGGGCCATTTTCAATTGGATTATGGTCCACTATGCTAAGCAACTTGACTCAAATTTCTTAAATAAAAAAATTGGGATCATAAACCCAAGTGACTCGTTTAAATGACACACATTTTTTAGACTCTCGTACTCACATTTAATTGTGTTTTACAGTTCGAAATAAAGAGTGATGTTTAAAAAGCTAAAAGAGTGTGAAAACCATCTCTTTTGATTTCACCCACACTTAGGAGAAAATTTTGCTGACTGTAGGATGAGGTCTCTCAGTTTCAACCATGGATATGAGCGAGAGAAAAGGAAATAAAAGGAGATTGTGATCCGACAAGAAGACGTTAGGATTTTCCCAAACTCAGGACTTAAACTAAGCATGCAAACAATCATCCCATCAAATCACGTTTGCAAAGACAAGTGCAACATGAAACAAAGAACAAAAAAGCAATAAGCAGATTAAGGTTTGACAAGGACTTACTTGACGCTGCCAGCAGCTGTAATAATGTAGGCAATTCCGGTGCCATACAGGCTCTCCTGTACAAATATTGCACATATTGTCTGACTCTTCTCTCCTAAAATTCAATCATACATAAGTCAAAAATTACTACTGTGTATACAATCTACCCATAAATCATGCTAGACTAAGTCACCAACGTGAAATTGGGAGACTCTGAGATGTCGTTCACAGTCATCTACTCATGCGTACATGACTGAGCCTAATATTCAGTCATTTACGTATTACTGGCTCCACTTTTTCAACCAAGTTTGCACGCATTTAGAAAATTATGACTTTTACACTCTCATTTTGTCCATACGTGCTCCTCCCATTTGTTTCTATATTTTGGTAATTGAAATGTGAGGAAACAAAAGGAAGAACGAAAGTAAACACAGAGAAAAAAGTGCAAATAGACAGAATGAGAGTAAAAAGATCACTACCCCGTGAATGCATGTCACATACCCTACGTCTACATCTCACAAGGTCTAACATATTTGAATCAAATTTGACAATGGGATGCTACAAAGAACATAAAAATAAAAGTTAATTAGAGAGTATATTTATATGGTGACTGGGTTAGAAATGCCAACCTAGGTAGACCTTGACAGCTTCTAAGTAGGATCCGACCCTCGTCGGGCTATCGGATTCGGGGTACCGGTAGCAGTCGGAGAGGAGGTTGGTTGAAAGAATGGTGACTGAAGCAAATACAATCATAAGCAATGGACCTCCAATCCACCCTAGCTGAGCCACACTCCATGCAAGGGATAATACTCCTGCTCCTATCACACCTGTTATTATATGTGCTACTGCAGTCGGTAGAGTTCCTATACATTAAAAAGTTCATGTCAAAATTAGCCTCAAAATAATTTTTTTTTTTTGGTTGAGCTTCAACGGCACGTGGGAAACTTGTTGAAGAAGCAAAGAGAAATACCTAGATAGGAGGGACAATAACCAAAAACCCTAAGAAAAGAGCTAAAAACGAACCGAGGTAAGAAAAAATGCAAACAACAGAAAAATCAAACTGAACCAAAAACTAGCAAAAGCGATAATTTGGAAGTTGTGACTAGTTCCATGAAAAAACTTCGTCTGATCATGAGTAAGGAGAGAGACTTAAACTCTCAAAATTCTATTGGGGTAAACTGCCATTTGATCCTCCTTAATTATTACTATAGTTGAAATTGACACCATAAATTATTTTTTTGATAAATTAACCCCCTAAATCACCATCAAATTCGATTAAATTTAATTCACTACTTTGCCGTCAAATACTGTCACACAATACCCTCAAAAGTGAATCATGTGATGGGCCAGCAAGTGCCGGTTTTTTATGGCAAAATATATAAAATTTCCTCAAATCTGACAGTGATGAGTTAATTGACTAATTTCAAATAGTTCAAAATGACTAATTTACCAAAAAAAAAAGTGCAGGGTCAATTCCCAACTAAAATAATAGTTGAGAGGGTAATTTACTAATAATACAAATCAAGGGGGTTGTTTTTTTTTTCTTTTAAGTATATCGATATTTTACATTGGGGAGGGGAGAGTTCAGCTAATTCCATTGTTGAGTGGGGAATTATTAGGACCACTAGGGGTTGTCTGCCTTTTCCCCACAACTGCCAATCAAACCTACCTAAAAAACCGCTACACTACCAAAATAATTAGGACCACCTAAAGTTATCATGTGAAAGCTCCACAAGCTCTAAAACATTGCCCCTCTGAGTCCTCTGGTTACAAATTTCCTTTTTCCAATCAACTCCCATGAAATCAACTCCCATGAAATCTCTTAACTCATGACCTCCTCCAACAAAATGACGACTGAGCGTCGCTAAACGCAACGGGAACGTGCCACTCGTCAACAAATTTATAAACTCGGTTCTATCAGATTCCCTTGCAGGAAAATCTAACTACATATGCATACAACTCAATAAAATTTGTAAGAAACAATGGGATGAGTTGAGGTTACCAGTTCTTTTGAGAGGTTGGTTGAGTTCATCTGATGAAGAACTTATGAGCAACGGTAACTGCTGATCTTCTGCTGCTTCACCAACACCCATCTCTCTCCCCCTCAAAAATTTGACAGATGAAAAAACTTGTCAAAAATCTGGAGGTACAAATAAACAGATTTGCACCTCAAAAACAAATTACACATTTGGCATGTCAGAGAAAACTTCGACAGATATATGTCATCTTGCTGCAGTAAGCAGATATCACTTTAAAGCAACAAGTAGAACTGTTTTTTTCTGTTGAGGCGAAAAGCTGACAGTTTAGTACAACAAAACAAGTCGTTGGCTTACAATTCGTCTAATAAATTCCGCCAAAATATTTTCTTTCCTTGCACACTTATTTATCTCGAAACCTGTAAACGAATCAGATTCGAATCGGACCAGTCTTGATTCATATCCGGATTTATTTATAATCAGATTGACAAATTTGAATCCCATCCGGACTCAGATCATTGAATCTAACTTGTCAATCCATATCCAATTACCATCTGATCAAATTGGATCCTTATCGGATGTAATGTAAGACTTGGAAAAGATTAAAATATCATTAGTAACCTCATCTTTTGTTATATTTTTTTACTTTTAATTTAAATTTTCATGTTGACTAATAAGAAATATATGATATAAGCGTATTTTTATTGCATAAAAAACTTAATTATGATTACGCAAAAGTGTAATAATATCAAAATAAAATAATATGATATATTAAGTCGATCGAATGGATTATTATCGGATCAAATCAGCTTTAGTCAAATATCCAGATCTATTTATTATTGAATTATCAAGTTCTTATCGAATTCGGGTCAAAATCCGATTCATTAACGGATCTATTTATCTCTAGTCTTAACAGAGCGTAAAAAGGCTAAAGTTGCGGAAATAATCTCGGGTTGTGTTTTTTTTTGTAGAAGTCTCTGATAACATTGGGAATCTAAAGGGGATGTAATTTGTAGGCCACTTCCAAGACATATCAAAAGTTGAATTATTAAACGTCGTGCTCATTTGCCTTTATTTTCTACGTTGTTATGTACAAGCAATAAGAATCTAGAAAATGCCAAGAAACGAATCAATGATAAAAAAATAAAATAAATAAATTTTAAAAAAAAGATTCAGACGGAATCCAAGATATATTCAATGTCATGCTTATTTGTCATTTCTCTTTTTTTTTTTCCTAGATTGTTATGTACAAGCAATATGAAATCAACGTCTTGCTCATTTGCCTTATAGGCTTCATGGAATATGATTGCGGAGTTATTTTTCGGTGTAACTATAACACGTTACTTATGTTATATCCTAGAGCATAAACTCGTCTTTTATAACACAAGGATTAATAAAAAAAAATGTTGGAGATATCATATTTATCACGTCTTTAATAAAAGGTACGACTTACTTTTATTAATGAACTTTATTTCTATTAGAGACGTTACACTTAGCTTTTTTTTGTTTTATAAAAAGAGACCAGCTGGTGGTTTCACCACGACAGTCTACCATTCTGGTGACCCAGGAAGACTCAAAGCCTCATTCGAGCCACCATCATGTGATTCACCAGCATCAGGAGTCAAACTCGTCTTCCATTCTTCATCAGGCCTTGGACAAGGCATCATCGATGTCATATGAACACGTTATTTATGTTATATCCTTGAGCATAAAATTGTCTTCCACGCTTGTTACAACATAAGGATTAATAAGAAATGTTAGAGAAATTATATTGTACATCTCTAATAAAAATACGACCTACTTTTAGAGGTGTTACACTATGGATTCTCATAATTTAGTTTCCATAGTATTAATAAAATTAAAGTCTAATCTATATTTCTTTTCAAAAAAGGTTAAGACTTGTTTGAAGGTGATTTTAAAATGACTAAAAACACTTTTAGTGAAAGTGTTTATGGATTCTAAAAACACCTTAAGTGCTTTTTGGAAGAATCATTATGTGCTTCTTACAGGAAAACTAAAGTTTTTTCCATAATTTACTTGCATTTTTACTAAGGATTGGTTTTGAAAGCATTTTCAACAAAAGCTCTTCCAGTTATTTGACAAACACTTCCAAACACACCCTAAATCTATATTTGTAACATTGTTCGGAAATGCCAAAAAAGCCATTTGTTTTCTGAATAGTTTTCAAATTTGTTTAAATTATTGATAATTTCACAAGCTACAAGGTAACAAAATTACCACAAAACAGAGTGATAAAAGAATAGGATTTTCCATGTAACAATTGACCAATTACCATACATGATTTAGATTTACCACTCTCCCCCTCATCTTATTCAAGGTTTACATCCAAGCCTAGATAATGCCTACCCTCCATAACATCCACTGAACAGAAGCAGAAGTTCCCGGAAAAAAAAAAAAAAAAAAAAAGCACCAGTCGAAAACTCGTATATATGTACAAAAGTACAAACAGAACGATGAATCCAAATCATTTGCAGATCCAGCTTAAGAATCAACAGCTTCATTGACTATGTTTTTTGAACTACATATCTCCAGTATCGCCTCTCATTCTGTACGGAGTAGTCCTCAAATAGGCTCGATCTTTTATGTATAGTCATCTTCAACAGCTTCCATGATTACGTTTTTGTTTGCGTTTCCTCTACAAGATTGCACAAAAATATGTAAAGATCCCGTTCTCTTTCAGTCGACAGCATGTTGTAAATACAAATTTAAACAAAAAAGGGCGAGGTCTCCAGCAGCTAGAAGGGGTTGTACCTGCTGCCGGAGAAGGATCTACGTGAACAAAGAAACTTGCAGCAACTATCAGATAACAAAGAATAAGCATCAACCCTTTGAAGTAATTAGAGGTTCCATCCTGCAAACAAAGCCATGATCAACAAAAACAGCAACTATCAGATAACAAAGAATAAGCATCAACCCTTTGAAGTAATTAAAGGTTCCATCCTGCAAACAAAGCCATGATCAACAAAAACAGATTGTAATGTTGCTATTCAGATATTTAACAATGAGCACAAGATAGTGAAAAAAAGAGATGATGAAATTATTCAAAACTTAAAAGATCTTTAGCTATTCAGACAAATCGACTTCAAAAAAGACCTATTACATCATTTTGTCCTTAACCTCAGGAATTGGAATGCATACCTGCAGCAAGAAGGCTACAACTAAGACAGTAATGAAAAGGGTTGCCGTCTCAAAAAGCTGAAAGTTCAAGTCCATTGGGCGCCCCATAATCCACCCAACAACCACGCAGAAAGGAATCTGCAGTAACAGAAAAAAAAAAAAAAAAACGTCTAAGATATTTATATATGAGAATAGAAAAGCATGATAATGGCATTAGAAAAGCATGAATTATTATTAACTGGAATTATCAACAGGCATAAGTTGGATGACAATATATAACAAAACATAGACATTGTTTTATAAGAAAGATGATAATGGCATTAAAAACTTTAAGATAAGTACCCACCCCAAACATGGATATCTGCGTTGACGACCCTATTGCTACTCCCAAAGAAATGTCCTGAAGAAAAACTCATGGTTATTGGAACACAAAGTAAGAGAACCACAATAAGTAAAAAGCTTGATGCTTACAAGCTTGTCCTTCATGGCAAACATAATAGCACTGGCATGCTCTGCGGCATTACCCACAATTGGGAGCAAAATAACGCTGATAAATGAAATTGGCATGTTCCATGCTATAGATGCTCCCTACAAATCAAACATCCAACGCCGAAGCTCATTAATCATATATATAAAAACATGACAACGAGTAGCCAAACCTTCACCATACTTCGTTCCCACTGAATTTTTTTTTCCAACCCACTGAAATATTTTTGAAAGATTAATTTTCCATGAAAACTTTTAAAAATTAATCATTTACAATCTGCAAAGCATAACAGTTACTCACATTGACCGATAACAAGTAATAAGAGGGGGAAATTAAAACGTTATTCAGATGCATAGTCCAAAAGACCCAAGTACACAATCTTCTGTTTACCTCTATGGCATTAACTAAATATTCGGATACAATTGAGATCCAAGCAGTCATTATTGATAGCCAAATTATTGATTCCCATTTAGATATCTCAGGAGCTTCATCGTCATCTGCATTCTCTTCATTCTGAATCTCTTCCTGAGTTCATACCATACATGCCACCACAAAATTCAATAAGGTAACATATGGTGCTAAATTACATTCACAATCTTTTATGACAAATGATGAAATAATACTCAAATTAAAACATGAACCATACTAATAACAACAATGATGATGATAAAGATAAAAATAAATTATTTAAGCACAAAAAGAAAAAAAAACCTCAGCTAACCTCATTTAGAGGCACATATTGATTATGCTGACTCTTTAACTGGAAGAAAAGATAAGCAGCATATGCCAGGAGCATGACACAGCTGCTAAATCTTGATAGTGCCAACTCTGACTTTCCGAAATGCACCTCAGTGTGAGTGTAGTGCAAGACAGCTGGAAAAAGTAGGCCCATGACTGCCATTAACAGCAAGCCTGAATTCACAACAGCAGTTGCCTGCCCAATATACAGAAGCTTCAGAATGAAAGATAGAGGAGTTGGAAATTCTAGAGGAAAGAAGAGAGCTGATGTATTTACCTTGTTAAACACCTGTTCTTTCTCTTGAAAAACAAGTCCACCACTGAAGAATGCACAGCCAAGCACCAGCAACATGTTTGACAGAATAGAGCCTAATAACGACTGCTGAACAACGCGTAACATTCCACGTTTCAGTGCATATATTGATATAATCAGTTCTGTTGCATTTCCAAAAGTAGCATTTAAAAGACCCCCAACTGCAAGTTCCAATTTGATACATCAAAAACTGAGCCTAAAAGGAAAAGTTGTCACTGACCATTTATAAGACAATAGTCACAATACACTAAGACAGAAATTATACAAGACTAAATACTCAATGCTTCTGGCCAAGTATCAATGTGGATTTGACAATCACCGCAGCACGCCTTCAGTATTATAACTGAAGGCAAATACAATTATGTGTTTATATATATATATATATATATATATATATATATATATATATATATATATTATGTATGCATGTGCATATATAACTGGAGAATTTCACAATACCCTTCCGGCACTGTAATCAATATCCTACATAAACCTGAATTCCTACAGAAAAATGAAAGCCAGAAGGTAACCAGACTATGAAAACGACATGCTTTTTTTTTTTTAATTACATAGCAACACATATATTGCAGATTTCAAACCATATTTAAATTGTGGCTGAAAGATAAAGATCCTTTCCTCATCAAGTATGCAACCTAGATAATGTTTTATAATTTTCAATAAGATAACTTTTGGTTTTCTTATTCCGAATTTTTCAGCAATATCAGGCAAAGTCAACTCCCAGTCAGATAAAACTACATTTAGATTGCAAACCCTAGTATAGAAATTAGACAATTTGATTCAATGAACCAAAAAGAATTAAGAGGTTGAAAGTAACAGATCAGGCACAAAAGAACAAGAATACATTACCAGTAGCTCCAGTATAGAATGCCAGCTGCCTATATGAGGAAAGATGAAGTTGACTTAGCTTCTAAAAATTTCAAGTTAGTAGGAGATAGAAAGAAGAGAGGGAAAATAGTACTTACTCGGTAGCATAACCTAAACGCTCAGCTAAAGGTGTTATACCCAACAAGCTCAAAACAAAGACCCAGCCCTGTATTCACATCCATAAATTAGATACAAAAATTGAACGGTGTAATGAGCCAGGAAGGAGGAGTTGCAACTCACATTATGGCCGGTTAGCTTAGAGACAAATATCGCTAGCGGTCCAAAAGGCATAAGCAAGTTGAGTTTAGTTGAGAAAACAACAGTCTTTATGCTTCTATAAAAAATATTCCTCCACACTTTATCACCGCTAGCTTGTGAACCTCCTGAAAACGAACATTCTCCCACAGCTTCAATAGAACTTGTCTTTTGAGCATCTGTCTTTGGAGGAAAAAGACTCTCATCCTCAAACTCATGTATTGATCCCTTACCCAGTGATTCCATCTGTTACAAAAAAACACCATAACATTCAAAACATCACTTCAATGCTTATGCCGAAATAACATTACGTTAGTTCTCTTCTTTTGGGTAACATTGTGTGGAAAAAAAGAAATTAATGCATAAACGGTAATGAAATACTAAAATTGGAGTGCTGAAAGACAAAATTTTAGTCATCAAAGAAAGGAAAAAAAAACTCACTTCAAGTTGAGACTGGATTCCAGGCTTATAATTCATCATCTTTTATTAAATACGCAATGATTCATCCATACGAAGAAAAAAGCATCAATGCACGCAGTTCTTGGTGAGCATTTCTCAAATATGAGAACATAAGTTTCAAAAGGTTGGAGCCAAGCTTGATATACTGCAAACAATTGAACAATAAAAAAACTGTAACTTACCACATAAACACAATTAAATCCCTAAAACAATAACTCAAAACTGGTTGAGAAAATCGCCACAAGATCAAACTTTAAAGTCTGTTCCTTCCACTATGAAACTGCATTCTCAATTCCAACGTTCCAATTACAAGACTCCATCTCATCCATATAACAGCAGAACAACAAAAACTGGGTTGCAATCAATACACGAATTTTTACTGGGTTTTTAAAGAAACCCAATAAAATTCTCAGGATTAGCAAAAAAGATGCTGAAACGAAAATTGATTTGGAATCAAAATAAGAAATTTTAATTGGGTTTTTAAAGAAACTCAATAATTACCAGAACTAACAAGAAAAAATGCTGACACGGAAACTGGGTTGAAATCAAAACACAAAATTGAAACTGGGTTTTCACAGAATGCAAACACAATCATCAAATGCTCAAATGGGGATCTGAGTATAGCAGTAACCATAGGCTTGCCATGTTCAAACAATCCCATGAACAAATACCAAATAAAGAAGGAAAATTTATAAAAAAAATAAAAAAATTAGAAAGTAAAACGTACTTGATTATAATACTTTGCTATGATTAACAAAGAAATCCAAATCTCCAAGTCGCTGTTTTTCTTCTTTGATTAATATTTTTGGGGTTTTTTCTTCCTCCTTGTGGGTGACTAATTGGAAGATTGGATCTTGATGCTTCTCTTGAATTTTCACCAAACACTTTCGTGAAGCACAACTTTGGTCGCTCCGCCAACGAACCGCCCCGCAAGCGCGTCGATATAATATCCCAATGGTTTGAGACAAAACGCCGTAACATTTGTGTGTTTGCAGTTAAGTCGTACAAAACCCCGTATCATTTGTTTGTTTGCAGTTAAGTCGTTAACGGATAGGCGGGAGAATACGTAGGTGTGCGTTCACCCGGCCGTTTCATTTTTTATGTTGTCAAAATCTCTTTTTCTTGGAAAAATTACACCCAGAGAATACTTTTAATACTTAATTTTAAGTTAAGACAATACGAAATCGTTTGAATGTGTTTTTAAAATGATTAAAAGCGTTTTTGATGAAAATATTTTTAGAATCAATCCTTAGTAAAAATGTAAGTAAATCTTGAAAAAACACTTAAAGTGCTTCCTAGAAGAAGCATATAATTGATACTTCTTACAGAAAGCACTTTAAGTGCTTTTGAAATCCAAAAATATTTTATCTAAAAACGATTTTAATCATTTCAAAATCACATACAAACGAGCTCTACTTTTTTATCATTTCAATGAAAGACAAAATTATAACACCTATGTCATGATTTCTTTCAATTTACTTTTGCATTTACGATTTTGACCCTATGTTTAAGTCATCTCTCCCCATCACGAACTAAAGACACAAATCCTGTCAAATACAATTAGGGTAAATCGTCAAAATGATCCCTGAGATTTGCATAACTCATCACTTTGGTCCCTAAAATTCCAAATCGATAAAAGTGGTCCCTGAGATTGTCCATCATCCATCATTTGGTCATTCCGTTAAAAACTCCGTTAAGTATCCCAGAACTTTTGGTCGGAAGTTTGGGCAATTTTCAAAGCTTCGTAACTCAATCGTTTCTTAACCAAATTCGACTCATAATATATCAAAATGAAGATAGAAAAGTATTAGAATAAAATTATACCTATTTAGAAGCCCAATGGTTGTCAGAGATTGCTGGAAAATAGCCTCAAAGTTGACTGGTCAAAGTGAAAACTTGAAAACTCGCCGGAAACTGGGTAAACTTTAAACGTTCATAACTTATTTAATAATCAACGAAATCAAGTGATTCAAAAACAAAAATCATACTTCTCGACAAGACGAAGAGAATGATGCCTTTTTGACAGCTAACTTGCTGTGGTTTGGCCGGAAAACGGCTTGAAAATGGCTAACTCGAGACCAAGACAGTCACTTTCGATCCGTTTTCCGACCAAACTACGTCGAGTTAGCCGTAAAAAAAGGTATCATTCTCTTCGTCTCATCGAGAAATATGATTTTTGTTTTTGAATCATTATGATTTTTTTTTTGAATCATTTGATTTCGTTGAGTATTGAAGAAGTTATGAATGTTTAAAGTTTACCCAGTTTCCGACGAGTTTTCAAGTTTTCACTCGGACCAGTCAAATTTGAGGCTATTTTCCGACAATCTCCAGCAGACATTGGGCTTCGAAATGGTATATTCTTATTCTACACTTTCCTATCTTCATTTTGATATATTATGAGTCGAATTTGGTTAAGAAACGATTGAGTTACAAAGCTTTGAAAATTGCCCAAACTTCCGGCCAAGAGCTCTAGGACACTTAACGGAGTTTTTAACGGAATGACCAAAATGATGGATGGTGGACAATCTCAGGGACCATTTTTATCGATTTGGAATCTCAGAAACCAAAATGATGAGTTATGCAAATCTCATGGACCATTTTGGCGATTTACCCATACAATTAAAACACAAACACCCTTTCTCTCTCTTGCTCACCGTCCGTTTTCCTTCCTCCCTCCTTGTGAATTGCTTCTATCTCTCATCCTCATCATACATCTTCTAAATAATCGTAAACTTTTCAACCGGATCTGTTGATGTAAAAATTAAAATTGACTGTAAACAATATTTTGCTAACTATGTTTCCTAATTTTTTGGACATGATTATTGGGTTTACTTGGTAAACTTTTGATAGAGTTGTATTGCCATTTGGGAGAGAGAAACATAGAAGCAAATTAATTATGGGTTTGATTCAAATTTTGTGCTTTTCTTTCTAGTTACAGATTTAAATCTTTGGACTTAATGGAGAAAATTTCTATTAAGTTTATGAAACATGGCAGCCATGGTTCCCAGGTTTGCTAGAAAATCGACTATAATTTTAGGAAGAAGATTGAAAAGCCAAGCTTCTAGATTCATCAGCCAGGGTGTGAGTGAGGAAGAGATAAAAAAAAAAATTATTTGAAACTTTCAGATATGTTAATTTTGTTCAAGTAGTTGATGTTAAAAAAACTGCAATGAAACTCAAAAAACAACTCGGACGACTTCTAAGTTCTGAACTCATGATAGCCTTCACAATACCATGCCTAGATTGCAGACAATTTCACAACCGTAGTCCCTCTAAGGGTTTTATTTCAACCTCTGTTATCGGAAAAAATCTATTAAAAACGGGTTGAATTGATTCTGCAAAAATTGTCGAAGACGGTTGAACTGATTATGCAAAAAATAGTCGAGGATGGATTGAATTGATTCTGCAAAAATGGTCGAGGACGGGTTGAAATGGATTATGCAAATATGGTCGAAGACGTGTTGAACTGATTCTGCAAAAAAGTCGAGGACGAGTTTGAACTGATTTTGCAAAAATGGTTGAAGACGAGTTGAACTGAGTCTGCGAAAAATGGTGATTCTGCATAAATGATCGAGGACGGGTTGAATTGATTCTGTAAAAATAATTAAAGACGAGTTGAACTGATTCTACAAAAATGATCGAAGACTAGGTTGAAACGATTCTGCAAAAGAGATTGAAGACGGGTTAAACTATGCAAAAATGGTCGAAAATGTGTTGCACTAATTCTGCAAAAATTATCGATGACGGGTTGAATTGATTTTGCAAAAATGGTTGATGACTTATTGAACTGATTCTGCAAAAATGGTCGAGGACGGGTTGAACTAAATTTTTGTAATAAATGATACAAACCGATTCTAAATATAGTTTTAAAACTGATTATGCAGAAATAATTGAGGATGAGTTGAGATTATGACACATATTAGTTTTGATGGAGTTGGAGAGTTGGGTTCTATTAACAGTCCTAAAGCCTTAGGGGTGTGTGGTATTTTAACACATTGTTTCAATGTTTTTGGGTTGGACTTTAGTTGTTTTTATATTTTTGTCTCTCCTTAACATGTGTAAAAACTAATGGATTTCCTTGAAATATAGTGAAAGTTTTGTCTCTGTATATAAAGCTCCCTTTTTTTTTATTGTTGTCAAAATCCCATTTTATTTTTTTATTATTATTTTTAAGTGGTTTTCTACCACAATGGTGAAGAGGAGTGTTGCCTTGCATCACGACGTGAGTTTAAACCCCGTCGACACTCTAATCTAATACTTAATTTAACAAATCTATCGTTTGACTGTTGTCAAAATCTCACTTTTTGGTTTTCATTCTGATTTTGACTTAAAATTGTGTCAAAATTTAGGATTCAAATTGACAAAATTGTAATTTTCAAAAAGGCTTTTTAGCCAAAATGGTTATTGAGATTAGCAGTCCTCACTTTGGTTATTGAGATTTGAAATCAATAGAAGCGGTCCTTCAGTTTGTTCACCATCAATCATTTTGGTTATCCTGTGAAATTTTTTAGTTAAATAGGAAGAAAATGACAAAAATACCCCTAATTTGTTTTCAAATCATTTTGACCTACTGTCGAGTATTTTTATCATTTTGATATTTATTTAACAAAAATTTTGCATGGATGGACCAAAATAATTGATGGCAAACAAACTCATTGACCACTTGTATTGATTTCAAATTGGTTAATTTTTCTAAAACTCTTTATTAATTATCAAATTATTAGTGCCCCAAAAAATTATCAAATTATTAGTGAGCATGTCAAGATAAACTTACTTCTTCTTAAAAAGAGTAGCAGCTTTAGAGACTATCTCAGACTGGACTAGCTTTAGGGACTAAGCTGGACTGGCTTAGACTAGACTAAGCTGTATTAACTTAGTGAAGCGTTTGGTGCAGTGTCAGACTAAAAAATAGGATAATTAATAAACTTTAATATTATATTATTTAACCAATATCTATTAATATTTTAATATTAATATATTTATTTATTCTTTTATAATTTCTTCCTCTCTCTTAACCTCTCTTTTTCTCCGCCCATGGTCTTTTTGCCCTTTCCCATTTTTACTCTCTTTTTTCTTTGTCAACTGTTACCCTCCCCACTCTCTCTTTTTCGCCATTTTCACTCAAATTAATTTGCTATGTTCTTCTCTTCTTCAAAATATGAAACTCTGAATTTGTTTTGATATTTAAATTTCAATTCTTTGAGATTACAATTTCAGTTCTTGGCGTTGGATTAAATCCAAAGCAAATCCATCTAGGTATTCCTTCTTGAAGCAAAGAGGGGAAATCCGGGTTGTGGGTTCGTTGGGTTTCATAAGAGGGAGAGAAATCAATTTGAAGCAAATAGAAGGTTGGGTTCACGAAACGAAGGAGATCAGCAAGACGGCAAGATTTGGTGATAGGTTTGCGGGGATGATGGAGATCGACGAGACCGCAGGATTTGATGACTGGATTTGGCAACGCATGGTTGCAGATCACAAACGATGCAGATATTAGAGAGCCGGGATTAGCAATCCCAACCTTTTCGGGGGTCCTAGCTAAGACGAGGTAGCGAAGCCTTTAGTCGGAACAAGTCCGACTTAATCCCATTAAAGACAGTCCCGGATCAAACCAAACACAGACTAATAAGCCAATCTAGTCCAATGAAACCTAAGGAGCTCAAACAAACACACCCTTAGTCTATTTGCCCAGTTGACGGAGACAATAACCGGGAAAATAGATAAAAGTTACTATCTTAGAAAAAGTAGTAGCTGCACCTTCAGTTTCTTGCTTCTCAACTTGTTTTTCCAAAATGTCAGTGTTCAATCATCCAGCACGCCTTTGCTCTGTGCATCCTCAAGAGAGACTCATCCTCCACATCTTCAAGGAAATAAGCGTGTCAGCCATTTTCAGGTTCATAAATTGGTTGACAGCGGAAGATATAATGAAAAGGGGGATATGTGTTTGATGTTTGGAGAAGTGCACGATGGTAATTATGCTATTGCCACCCGGATAAACTTATATAAGGTCATGCAGGTCCATCACAAAGATTATCGTTTTAACTTAATCGGTGTTGGATTTATAACAAAAGCTCACCGTAATATTAGGAGTGAGTACTCTCATATTTTTAATTGTTTATTATTTTTCATATATTAAGTGTGTATTATATTGTGGGACTATGTTCTCCAATAACCACTTAATTTATAAATTGACTTATTTGTCGAATGAAAACTAAGTCAGCTTGGTACTTTCAGAAACAACAAAACCAAACAAAAACTGGCGTACCAAATATGAAATTGGTGTCATAGTTAAGGTATAGTTCCTTACTTAGTAATGTGTAACAGTGAAAATAAGGGATCTCTTGGATTAATTTCCAGCCCTATTTAGCGAGTAATCCCTTGTTGAAAGCATTAAGGCTGCGAAAACCCAGACCCCTTGGGGTTTAGGCAGCAGAGATTCTGCCAAGCAAGCCAATGCATCTTCTTGAGCTATCCGACTCGTTCCAGCAAAAGGAAGCAACCATTCGATTCAGGGCGTCACAAAAATACTTCGAAAAGAGAAAAACAACTCATGGTGTAGAGGGGATGCGCCACCACTTTAACTAGCAATTCTCTTCCGGCAGCCAAGAGCTTTCTGTTTCACTTCTAAATAGTCTCGTTTGGTGCCTAATTAAATTGGATGAAAACTGGAAGAGTAATTTGAACATCTAATTAGTTCTGTTTTGAAGAGTCATTTGAGCATCGAATCCAAGATAGATAATGCATAATATCATAGAAATTTAATCGAGAAATCAAAGTAATGAGAGATATATTCGAAACATTAACGTTCATAATTCAACCGTCTCTATCACAAGATCATAATCTGCAGATAAAATTTACATCTACGCAGCTACTTTAATGTTTACTTTGTTACATTGGAAGAAGCTGAAATCACCATAACTATCCATTAATTATCAGCATTGCACCTCTTAATTTCTACTGTTGGCCTAGCTACTGACTAGGTCTTAATCTGCTTCGCAGTTGGCGTGTCATTCCTTCTAGAGAAAAACCGAGCGTGTGGTTATGAACTTATGAAATGAATTCCAACATTTTAGTGATAAGTTGCCACGACATATCTACTTGTGTATCCAATTGTAACTTATATGTACTGGTTTCACTATCAGGTAACGTCTCGATCTAATAATACATTATTATGTAAAAAAAACTTGCGCACAGTAAAATATATTATTAAACAAGATACATCATGTGACGGCAAACCAATTTTATTTGTACCATACTTAGGGCCTTCATATTTAGTAGGGATGGGCACTTGAAACCGAAAACCGAAACCGAAACACGAATCGAATCAAACCGCACCAAACGGTTTGGTTTTGCGGTTTTGAAACGGTTTCGGTTTCAAAACCGAACTGCGGCACACAAAACGGTTTGGTTTCGGTTTTGGGTTTTCAAAACCGCACCGAAACCGAAACCAAAACCGAAACCGCACCATATAATAAATAAATGTTATATTTTAAACTTTTTAATTTTTAATTAGTTCAACTAGGTTATAGATTTGGTTTTGCGGTTTTGGGTTTGCACTTCGACTCCTGAGTAAGTCCTGACTAGTCTCTGTCTGACTGCTTCTGCGCCGCCTCCTTGCATCTCTGCCTCTGCCTTGCCTTTTGGTCACCAGGCTGCTTCTGCTTCCATCTCTGCGTCTGCCTCTGCGAGCGACTACCTGCTTGCATCTCTGGAAGCGGTGGAAGTGATCGGCGACTGCCTGACTGCAATCTGCATCTCCGCCTCTGCCTTGCCTTGCGACCTCACTGGGTCATTGCTTACCAGCTAATATGGTAAGATAATTTCTTAGTTATTTGTTAGTTATTTGTCTTAAAAAGAAGTTTGGGTCTTGGAGGATAATTTCTGAATTTATTGCTTCCATTTTCGAAATAAAATCTTCAATTCAGAGTGCTGCAATAACATTAACCGAAACCCGTTGAGAATATTAAGAGAAGTTTCAGGAGCATGCATTCAGGAAAATTCGAGTGTTATTATCATCAATCATGCATTTCCCTCAGTTATGAGTACTAGGTAGTAGATATATACTTTATCATCCAAAAGTCTAGGAATTAGAACCGCCGTTGGCAAGTACAGCACTAGTTTGAAGGATATAATTATCTTTTCAACACATTGATGCATTCGAAAATATGAATTTGTGAAATAATTCAGCATTATATTCACCAAGTTTCTTACCACTAGAACAATGCAAGAAGTATGCATATGAGGTTCCATTCAGTAAAGCATCTAGGATTTCTACTTGCAATCAACAATTATACCTTCTACTCTCGTGAGCAGATTTTCCCTTCAGATTTGTAGATTCCTGCATGTAGAATCCAAAGGCACATCGTTTTTTGAGAAACCAATATGCTTATAATATACTATGTAGAGGGTGAAGAACATCATTAAGACAATAAAATGCTTACCTCTGATTTTGGAGTCCTGCGAACAGATTGTGTAGTTTGAATGGCTGTTTTTGGTGACAGCTTTTGTTTATCCGTTCTTCGTGTACCCTCTCTTTCTCTTGTATTAGATTTCTTTGTACAATCTTTAGACGACTCAGAAGAAATACTTCTCTTAATCGGAGAAATGCTGGCCTTAGATTTTACTCTTGACTTGGAAATTTTGCTTTCTTTTCCGGCCTTAGATTTCTTTTCCAGCTTTTGTTTCAGTGCAGTTTTTTGCTGCAGGTTTGGTGTAGTTTTTGGTGTTGTCTTGCTGCTGTTTTCTGTTGTTTTTCTGTGTTTTTTATGCAGTTTGGCTGCATTTTTTTGGCAGTTTTGGCGCTGTTTTTTGCTGCATTGTTGTTGCAGTTTTGTGCAGTTTTTTGGTGCAGTTTAGCTGCTGTTTTTTGTGCAGTTTTGTGCAGTTTTTTGCTGCAGTTTCAGTGCAGTTTTGGTACAGTTTTTTGGTGTTGTTTTGCTGCTGTTTTTCTGCGTTTTTTATGCAGTTTGGCTGCATTTTTTTGGCAGTTTTGGAGCTGTTTTTTGCTGCATTGTTGTTGCTGTTTTTGGTGCAATTTTGTTGCATATTCATTAATTAATATACAAGGAAAATAAGACCATCTTATGCATAAATATGTGTATATTTTAAATTGTACATTTTTTTCTCAAAAACCAAACCGAAACCGTTTGAAACCGCATCGAACCGAACCGAACCAAACCAAACGGTTTGGTTTCATTTCGGTTTTGGCTTCAAAACCGCACCGCAAAAAGTTTCGGTTTCGGTTGTGGTTTCACTTGAAACCGCACCGAACTGCACCGCGCCCACCCCTAATATTTAGACCTCGTATAAACACTTGGGGGACTCAAATGTAATTAGGTAATAAATGGAGGGGCAAATATGTAATAAGTGAGGAGCCCTTATTCTATAAAAGGGTCTCCTCACCCTCACAAACCTCAGGCCTCACATCCCCTAAACAAAGCTCTCACTCTCACAATCCTCTAACAAACAGAGAAATACAATATCAGTGTAGACGTAGCCCAAGCATTGGGGTGAACCACTATACATCTTGTGTTCTTTACTTTCTTGCAGATTCACGATCAGATTTATATTTTTCCAAGATTTCTGATTTGTGCATCAACAAATTTCATATAAATCATTCTCCATATATTCAAGTTCACCTAACCAAACCTATGATTTGTTTCCAAATTATTGGGTGGAAACCCTTATTACTTTTCCACGTAGCCGTGACGTTGAGCTCATTGGATAACATGTCTATTCTACTTTTCTCTGATTTTTTTCTCTTCTACTTTTATGTTTTGAGAAAATTCTCCTCTACTTTTCAAAGTTAGAATAACTTACTGTGCATGTGATGCCGGAAGTCACATCATTGGAAATCCACAATAATAGAGTAGATTTTTGTTTCAGGAAATAATCAAGTGATTCTCCTTTCCTCTCCACGAACATGGATCAACACCCTTGATCTTTGTAGGCCCCTTTCCAACTGTTTTAACCAACATAGCATTTGCTTACGTACTTTACTTGTATGAACACATTTTTTTAGAAAATAAGAGAGAGAGAGAGAGAGAGAGATTATTGCCCATCATTTTTTTTATGTGATAGAAGACTAAGTTGTCTTTTCACCCACTTTTGGTTGATAAAAATGATTCACTAATTAGTAAAGATTAATATATATCCACACATAAAGTGTGAATTTTTTCACTTTAGTTGTTAAAATTGAAGGAGAGAGGAAGATAGTGAGAGAGAACGTAGGAGTGAGGAGAGAGGGAGAATGGGAGAGAGGTTGTTTTAAATAAAAAAAATAGAGATGATAAACTTACATGTAGGTGAGGTTTAAAAAACAAATAGTAAAATTCTGTTTTGTTACATTACTGTCCTTAACTTTTTTGTTGTGATAGAAGACAAATATGTCTTTTCACCATCTTTTGGTTAACAAAGAGTGTTTCATTAATGTAGTTTTAGATTAACATCAAATATGACAAGAAACAGGGAGGGTTAGGGCTAGTTTGCAATTGTTATGCTTTTTAAAAAAAATTGTTTTTGCTGTGCTTTAAGAATAATCAGTTATAAAATAAAGCAGTTGAGCATTTAATAAATTGTACCTTTGGAAGTGTTGCGAGCATGAAAACCAATGTAAAACGTTTGGTAAATTTTAACATAAAGTAATATAATTGTATATAATGACAAAAAATGGACATGATAGTAGAGCTAGTGGTGACGATAGTGATGGCAGGGGCAGCAGTGGTGACAGTGACAATGGTGGGTTATGGAGGTGGTGCCAATAACAGGGTGTGGTGATTGAGGTGTAAAGGTAGCAGTGGCGAAAAGCAGTAATAGTGACGATTGCAGTGGTTGTGGTAGTGTCAATAATATGGTGTGGTGGTTAAGGTGTAGAGGTAGTAGTGGTGGGGATTGTGGTGGTGGCAATGGCAGTGGCATTGGTATTGGTTGTGGAGGTGGAAACAATGACGGCAGTGGTGTAAGGATAGTGGTTGCAATCATGGGTGGTGAGACAATGATGATAGTGGAGGTGGTGGGGGTAGTGGTGATGACAACGACAATGTTAGGAGTACGATGGTGAAGAGATGTGGTGGTTGGGGTGCAGAGGTAACAATAGTGGTAGAGCGACAACATGGAAGTGGTGGCAGTTGTGATTGTGGTGGCAGTTTTGGTTGTGGTGGTATTAGTAGTGGTGGTGGTGGTGGTTGGGGTAGCGGCGGGGTTGGTGGTAGCCTTGGTGGTGGTACTAGCAATGGTGGTGTAAGGTTAGTGGTTGTAGTGGTAAGTGGTGGCGGTCACTTTGTTCTCGAATGAAGAAAATGTATGTAGAAGAATAAATAATGTCATTTTTAAAAGCTAATGAGGTTATTACATGAATTAAAAATGTTTATTAAGTGCTCAACTAAGGATGGGCAAATACCCATCGGTTATGGGTAACCGTAGTTACCCGTCCATTTAAAAATAATAAATGGGTAAACGGGTACTAAACGGTTACGGCTAAATGGGTACACGGTTATGGGTATGGTTAACCATTTATAAACGGTTATGGGTATGGGTATAACCGTTTAGACAATTACCCAACGGGTAAACGGTTATGCGGGTATAAGAATAAACGGTTATGGATAAATAACCGTGGTTACTCATTCGTCATAACCGTTGCCCATCCCTAGGCTCAACGTCGCTTTTTATAAAAACGATTGACTAAAGGTTATTACTTTTAAAATAAGTAAGAAATTTTATTTTTACCAAACAATTTTTTATTGCTTAGAAGCAGTTTTTGAAGGAAAAAAAAAAAACCAATACCAAAGCGGAGCCTTAGTGTCATAGTAGAAATTAAACACCCTTGTGTCTTTCCTCATTTGGGTATGAAGCTTTCGCATCCTCTTTCGTTCTTAGAACCTCACCTAATTATTAACAAAAGAAAGGCCAAAACTGATCAATCTTTTTCCTCACTCGTCTTGGCTATAATACATTCATGTAATTAGTACAACACCCCATTGATAGTTAAATATATTGTAATGACATTCAAAGATAGTTGAGTTGTGTTTTTCCTTAACACTCAAGTTCAAATGCCTCACCTTATAATTTATATTAAATTAAACTATCGCTCAAGTAATAAAAACTCATCCACCTTGAAACCAAAGTTACTCTGACTTCATAGTACCTTCAAAATCACAAATTAGATGACGAATTCACTTACATTATATGATACTCATTAGTCTAAACTCATCAATCATCCAAATTATAAGATGTACATTATATTAATATATTATCCTCATTAGTCTAAACTCAGCAATCATCCAAATTATAAGATGTTGGTACGTGCCACTATGTTAACCAAGAATTACCGTCACACCTCAAACTTTTTCTTTTTCTTTCTTGAAACATCATTACGCTCATACACATCACATGTTTCATTGTGCATACATGACAAAACATTCTGATTCAGCGTACAAAGATATTTTTCAGTTTATTGTAAATACGACTTATTACATCAAATGCGCACTGAAGAATTTCTCAACCATTACTGTGTATTTAGTCCGACCACACATTTGACGGCCACTAATCGAAAGACTGGTGTATAACTTTATGTCCGTCGAAAATATAGAAGTCGACAACAATAATACAACTCAATGATTTAATATGCTTTCAAAATACATATGATTGAAATACGTGGCAACATGGTACATGCAACAAATCCCAGATATACCGCTCTCCCGCCAACACAAGATATTTTGGTTTACGTTTGAACAAAAATCTGAGGAAAGTGTCATTTTTTTCCCGATTTACACGGAGTCCCTGGATTGCAAAATTCAAATTTGCATAACTCAACAATTAATTGCTACAGTTTATAATTTATGCTATAAATACCCCTCTGCAGATTTTTCTCCAGTATTCGTGTCCGACTCTGCAATTTAATTCCATTGCTGGTGTTGGGGTGTTCTTGTTTCACTCGAACTGTTCTTTGGAGTTGTAGTTGGTGTTTTTGGTGGACTTTTTGCGGCGGAGGAAGAGCAAAGATGACGGTTGGGGCTGGGATTTCTGTGGAGGATGGGAACTTGGTGGTGTTGGGGAACAAGGTGTTGTCTGAGGTTCATGACAACGTTGTGGTAACTCCGGCATCTGGGGGTGCATTGGCCAATGGTGCTTTCATTGGTGTCCAATCTGATCACATTGGTAGCCGCAGGGTCTTTCCGATTGGCAAACTTGAGTATGCTTTTCATTTTTCCCTTCTTTTTCTCCTTTTTAATTGTGATTTTCGACGTGTTTATTGCTAAGTTGATGGCGAATTTGAGTACTTTTTTGTTTATTTATCACCTTTTAATTTGTGATTAGTGATGTGGGAAAGGTCATATTTTGGATTTGTGGCTTAATTATGTGTTAATGCAATTGGGAAATTTGAGTAAGTTCTTTTATTTTCACCTTTTTAATTGTGATTTTCGATGTGTTTATCGTTAAGTTAATGGCGAACTTGAGTAAGTTTTTGTTTATTTTCACCTTTTAAATTGTGATTAGTGATGTGGGAAAGGTCATATTTTGGATTTGTGGCTTAATTATGTGTTAACGAAATTGGGAAATTTGAGTTAGTTGTTTTGTTTTCACCTTTTTAATTGTGATTAGTGATGGGGAAAGTTCATATCTGGATTTGTGGCATAAGTATGTGTTAATGCAATTGGGAAATTTGGGTAAGTTATTTTGTTTTCACTTTTTAATTGTGATTTGTAGTGTGAGAAAGTGTCATAATTTGGAATTTTTGGCTTAATGATATGTTTTTCGGTTAATCACTTTATTATATGTTGATGTGTATGCTATATCTTGACGTGGGAAAGGTGTCAGTTTTTAGATTTGTTGCTTAATTCTATGATAATGTTATTGCAATTGTTAAACTTGAGTAAGTTTAAGGATCTTTTCTTTTCGATTTTCTAATAGTGATTAATGATATGGTTAAGTTTCGTAATTTCGATTTATGGCTTGAACCTATGTGAATGTTTGATGTGATCGATCTTTTTGTGCAGGGGATTGCGTTTTATGTGCGTTTTCCGGTTTAAATTATGGTGGATGACACAGAGGATGGGCAATAGTGGCCAAGATGTTCCCTTTGAGACACAGTTTTTGATTGTGGAAACCAAGGATGAGTCTCATTTTGGTGAAGGAAGCAACGATGGAACGGATCAATTTGCAGCTTATACAGTTTTCTTACCGATTCTCGAAGGGGACTTTAGGGCTGTTCTTCAAGGAAATGAACGTAATGAGATTGAAATCTGCCTAGAAAGTGGTAAGGCAAAAGGAAAAGGTTTTCAAAAAATTTCGTATGTATTTTTGTTCTGTTAGAAGTAATTTTCGTTGGTTTTGAAATGATAAAAAATCTGAGTTCTGTAGGAGATCCTGCTGTTGATGGGTTTCAGGGTAGTCATTTGGTTTTCGTTGGAGCCGGATTAGATCCATTCGATGTCATCACAGATTCTGTGAAGTAAGTTGAAGAGTTAATCAATTGCATGCTTGCTAATATGTTCTTTGGTTTCTGCTCGTCACTTTGTGAAATGTTCAATTAATTTTTTTGTTGAAAATGGTAGAAAGGAATTAGATCGCCGTGCTTTTAGTTTAGGATAAACGAAGATATTGAAGTTCTGATAGAGATTCCTCGTTGAAGTCGAAAATAAAATTGAATTGGGACTGTCACTCTTTCCTGACAACATTTATTTGTGAATGTGTATACGATTGACTTGGTTGTAATTTTAAATGTACACAGGACTGTGGAGAAACATTTGCAGACATTTTCTCATCGTGAGAGAAAGAAGGTAACGTAATCTTTTTCGCAGTTCTTGTGGATTGAATTCGCCTTTTCTTTTCCCTCAATTCGATCATCTCTAAGTGAATATGCTTTATGTTTCAGATGCCAGACATGTTGGACTGGTTTGGCTGGTGTACATGGGATGCTTTCTACACCAACGTGACTTCAGAAGGCCTGAAGCAAGGATTGCAGAGGTACTGATATTCTCGTTATGGATGCTTTTGAATACTCGACATTAGCATTACAGAGACAGTAACAAGTGTTTTTTGCAGCCTAGAAAGTGGTGGAGCCCCTCCAAAGTTTGTTATTCTTGATGACGGATGGCAATCAGTCGACATGGATTCTTCTGGTGTTCCATACATAGCTTATAACACAGCAAAGTGAGCACTTGGTCCAAAGTACTCTCGTTTTCACGTTGTCTCACCTTACAGATTTCGTTATATTAATATTTCTGTTCTTTTCTTGCAGCTTTGCAAACAGGTTAACACATATCAAAGAGAACCACAAATTTCAGAAAGATGGTAAAGAGGGTCAGAGAGTAGAGGATCCTGCTTTGGGGCTTCGCCACATTGTTACCGAAATTAAAGAACAATACGCTTTGAAGTAAGTCTTATTGTATTTTCCGACATTTGGTTGTCACAACCATTTAGTTTATTGGGAAGTACTTATGTTTGTTTTTCAAACTTGCAGATATGCTTATGTGTGGCATGCCATAACTGGATATTGGGGAGGTGTTAGACCTGGTGTTGCTGAAATGGAACACTACGATTCAAAGTTGGCTTACCCAATTTCATCTCCAGGGGTTGAGTCTAATGAGGATTGCTTTGCCTTGAAAAATATTAGCACAAATGGGCTCGGCCTTGTGAATCCCGATAAAGTTTTCAACTTCTATGATGAACTGCACTCTTATCTCGCATCAGCTGGTATAGATGGTGTCAAAGTTGATGTTCAGAACATTCTTGAGACCCTAGGGGCAGGCCATGGTGGAAGGGTAAAACTTACGAGAAAGTACCATCAAGCATTGGAAGCGTCTATCGCTAGAAACTTTCCTAACAACGAAATTATTTCTTGTATGAGTCACAATACAGATGCTTTATACAGGTAAAAATCTATTTCACATATATGTGCGCAATATTATTGATATCGTAAGACCTTGAATTTTATTATATGAATTCTCAACATTAATGATTTGGTGTGACCTTGAATTTGCTAGCGTGAAGCGGACAGCTGTTATAAGGGCATCAGATGATTTCTGGCCTAGAGATGCAGCATCGCATACAATTCATATTGCATCAGTTGCTTACAACACTGTTTTCCTTGGGGAGTTTATGCAGCCGGATTGGGATATGTTTCAGGTAAGCAGCCAAACTCTGATATTAGTTTGAAGTTCCAAGTATTCTCCTATTGTGTTTTAGTTTTTCGATTCTTAATTTGGATTTGTTCTGGATGTTAGAGCCTGCATCCAATGGCTGAATATCATGGAGCAGCTCGCGCAGTTGGAGGATGTGCAATTTATGTTAGGTGTGGTATTTGTTTTTGTCTTTGCCAGCTTCTCCTTCTGATATGAAAATAATCAAACCAGAGACAAATTTATATGGGCTGTTTATATGTGATGCAGTGACAAGCCTGGGCAGCATGACTTCGATCTTCTGAGGAAGCTCGTACTTCGTGATGGATCTATCTTGAGGGCCAAACTTCCAGGAAGACCAACAAGGGATTGCCTATTTTCTGATCCTGCCCGAGATGGGAAAAGGTTTGTACAAGGACATCAATCTTTTCTGGTTTCGTCTTTTCAAATAATGTGTGTTTTCTAATCTAAATTATGGTATTACAGTCTTCTGAAGATATGGAATCTGAACGATGTTACTGGAGTTGTGGGGGTCTTCAATTGCCAGGGAGCTGGGTGGTGTAAGGTTAGAAAGACGAACCTCATCCATGACCTGGAACCGGGCACAATTACCGGGGTTATTCGGGCTAAAGATGTTGATTATCTGCCCAAGGTTGCAGATGAGAAATGGTCTGGGGATGCCGTCGTATTTTCTCATCTTGGTGGTAAGTTTAGCATTTGATTTGTTCTTGTAGTCTTGACGCTTTACTAGTAGACCATACTATTTAGAGTATTTAACAAATTCATTGATTAAATTTGCAGGAGAGGTGTCTTATCTTCCCAAGGATGCATCCATGACAATAACATTAAAAACCCGGGAATATGAAGTCTTCACAGTGGTTCCTGTCAAGGAACTGTCCAACGGCGTAAAATTTGCTCCCATAGGCCTAATCAAGATGTTGAACTCTGGGGGGGCCATAAAAGAATATGATGAACCTAACACAAGCACAACAGTTGCCGTGAAAGCTCGCGGATGTGGCACATTTGGAGCCTACTCATCAGCTCGACCCAAGAGGATAACAGTTGATTCGGAGGAAACTGAGTTTGGATATGAAGACAAGTCTGGTTTACTCACCACTGATTTGAGGGTGCCAGAGAAAGAACTGCACCTTTGGGACATCAGCATCGAGTTTTAAGGTATAAATTACAAGTATTGTAATAGAATGTTGTGTAGGCCTGTAGAAGGAAGCGCGGTGTACCTTTTTGGATTAGCGTCTGCTTCATGTTAAAAACATCGTCCGTGTTCGATCTCTACGTCCGCCATCCTCGGAAAGTATAAAGCAAGTTATAATCTCCGACTCCATTAGTGCATTAGGAAGGAGCTCTGGGTATGAAGTTCCCTTTCGTGTCTCCTTTGTGCCTTCTTACTAATATTTCGAATCACGTCCTCTAACTTAATTCAGAGATAACTCGGTTTACTTTTTAATTTAACATCTAAATGTTAATAAAAGATCAGATTGGCTCTTTGAAAGGATGTATTGATCAATTGTTCAAGAGTGTCGAGCATCTTGACTATCAGTACTTAAATATTCGAAAGGAAGTTGTAGAGCCCACGGTTTACCCCAACAGCCACAGAAAGAAAGCAAAGAATCTTATTTGCTCACCTTGTTAACCCAACAACCAGTCTGATTATTTCGGATTTTTTTATTAACTTTAAAATATTAAATAAAAAAATTAACAGAGTTTTCTCTAGGTTTTTTATTAACTTTAAAATGTTAAATAAAAAAATTAACGAGTTTTCTCTAGGTAAGTTAAAGAACATGTGTCAAAATATTAGTAAGAAGACACAGAAGGGGACAACAGACCTAGAGCTTGTACGGCTCGAGGAGGATTCATGGATTAGAGAGTAACAAAAAAATTTAAAGAACATGTGTCAAAATATTAGTAAGGAGACACAAAAAAGACATAAAAGGGGACAACAGACCTAGAGCTTGTACGGCTCGAGGAGGATTCATGGATTAGAGAGTAACAAAAAAATTTAAAGAACATGTGTCAAAATATTAGTAAGGAGACACAAAAAAGACACAGAAGGGGACAACAGACCTAGAGCTTGTATGGCTCAAGGAGGATTCATGGATTAGAGAGTAACAAAAAGCTCTTAGCTCTCTATGTAGACGTTAATGGGAGAGATTTTTCCGTGGACTAGAGAACACGGTTGGGTACAAGTGTTGAGCGGAAGTTTGTTTTTCAAGTGTCCATTTATTTGTATAATGACGCTTAGTGTACCATCGTGTTCTGGTCATACTAAATCTCAATTAATGGTAAGAAGACTACAAAGTCCAAACATTTTATTTTGGAAGAATTAAATGTCAAACATGATAACGTGTAGTACTCTAGGTTTCAAATTCTCTTCCCCCTCCAACTCAAAATAATAATATTGCTTGTAATAACATATATCGTTTTTTCGTCTTCGTCGTGTTTGATCTAATCAAACATTTCCATTTTCTTTCTCTTACTATTTCCATTTTTTTTGGATAAAAGAGAAAGGCTTCTAGAAGGGTGGTATGACCTAGTAGTACCAACTATTTAATGCCGGTGTGGATTTTAGGAGTGTAGAGGCCGTAGGGAGTACAGTTTTAGGGAAAAGGATCCTCGTTCGATCTTTTTTTACTGGGATCCCAAGATCCTGTAATCGTGATCGTTCATAGTATATCGTACAGTTAGAAATTATTTTAAATTTTAAATTTAAAAATAAATTCAAATACTGCTTAACAAAAACTGACCGCATGATATATAATAAACAGATACGATCACAAAATTCCTGAGAACCTCGTGAAAAGGACTCGACGAGAATCCTTTTCCCAGTTTTAGGGCCCAATTTTAGTGAGCAAGACAAGGGTTTCTAGAAGCCTTTCTTACGTGGCAAATCATCTCAACTACATCTACGGTGGTTAGAAAGAGGACTCGTTTCACTTGTCTATTCGGTAGGGCCACGCTTCCTATCTATACTCGCTTTATATAATTCACATCCTCTTGGAATCTCACAACTTTCAGAACTCGCAGATCAACAAATTCGGACTACACGATTTAACTTAAACAATTTAAATTTCTTACATTGTACGAAGTGGGTGAATAAAATGGGTTAATAAGAACTTGGTTGAGAACTGGTTACTTTGAGTTTGACAAGTACAAGTTGTCCTTCGATCTGAGCAAGTACTTTAGTTGGATTTGGATTGTCTGCCCTTCTCATCTCATGCCCTTTCCATCCTTTCTTATTTCTGTGGTCACGGTTAAGCCAGCAAAAATAAACTTATTCTTGCAGCACATCAGAAGCAGTTTTTTTTTTCAAAGCACAGCAATACCAAATCAACACTTAGACTGATAGGAGTCTCGGGAGAAATTTTGTATGTCATTCTTGTTTAACACGTAGCCTTTCCTAATGCACTAGTGTAGTCGGAGATTATAACATGCTTAATACTTTCCGAAGTTGGCGGATACAGAGATCGATCCCGAAGGATGTTTTTAGACATGAAGCAGGCACTAATTAATCCAGAACTTCTTTCAGAATACGTCGATTGATCTACTCATGTATGACCCCTGAGGAGGACCCAAGGATTAGAGAGAAATAATAAGAGAAACAATAAGCTCTTAGCTCTCTATGTAGTAGTTAATGGGAGAGATTTTTCAGTGTACTGGAGAACACGTCTCTGTACACCAAGCATTGGGGAGAAGCTTTTTGCTTTTCAAGTGTCAATCCACTTGTATAATGACACTTGGTGTATTAAGTCATGTTGCCGATACACCAACAAATCTCTCAGTTAATGGCAAGGAAATTTTTTTTTTTTTGAAGCATTAAAATAGCAAACATGATGACTTGAAGTGCTTTTAATTATCAAAGCAAAACCAAAAAAATGAGTTTTCTAATGGTTTATGGATTTTAAGTTAGTTTTGCTTTATTAAGTTGTGAAATACTTTAAACATTTGAATCTAAACTAATTTAATCTTTTGACTAATATGCATTTAGTCCTTACATATTCTCAAAATGAGGACCTTAGAAGAACAAGACACTTATGTATATAAGACTAACGTCCTTTACCACATTAGAAGATGATAATGATCAAACTTTTCTGATATTGTAACGAAAATAAGACTCTTCATTGTGCTTCAATTGATAGATTCTCTTGGTAGACAGAATTTTTTTCTTTCTAATTTTTCAACTTACCATCTTTGAATTCAAATTCTCTCTCCCCATCTAATTTAAAATAGTAATATCGTTTGTAGCATGATCTGATCATACATTCAGAACAAGGAAAAGCATTCCATTACCCTAATTATTCTCTCTCTCTCTCTCTCTCTCTCTCTCTCCCTCTCTCTCCCCATTTTTGGGAAAAAAGAAAGGCTTCTAGAAGGGTGGTATAACCTAGTGCCAACTATGTGGCTTAGGAGTGTAGAGGCCGTAGGGAGTACAGTTTTTAGTCAGCAAGACTAGGGTTTCTAGAAGCCCTTCTTACGTGGCACACCATCTCAACTCCTCCATCTATGGTGGTTAGAAAGAGGACCCTATCACTTGTCTGTTCGGGAGGGCCACGCTTCCTATACTTGCTTTATAATTATATGAATTCAGATCTTCGCCTGTTACACTTTGGAACCTACGGATCAAAAAATTCAAAATGTATAACTTAAATTGAACATCTGAATTTCTGAGTCTGTACGTAGCGACAAATAAGATTGACTAATAGAGACTGTATGATTAATTTAAACGGTCTAAATTTGTCGGGAACTCTTGAGTGAAGAGAATGAATTAAGAATGAAGAGAATTTTACTCAAAATTACTGTAGTATAGGATGAAGAGAATTTTACTCAAAATTACTATAGTATAGGACCACACTATCAAGCAGAGAGTATGTAGCAAACTATATGTCTTTTTGTGACTTGACTTGGGTGATATGTCACAGCCCGTCCCGGAATTTTAATTCCGAGGACGTGAAATTACAGAAACGCCCTTAAACGGGATTAAGGTGCGTAATTTTGACATTTGTTTTACTTTAAGATCCTAAACTAGGGTTAGAATTATATATTTGTATGTGTTAATTTAATTTGTGTTTGGACTTAGGGTGGGGTCCTACCCCCTAAATCCCTCCCCATTTCCGTGTTCTTGTCTCTCACACTCCCTCTTTCTTCCTCAGCTCTCCCTCAGAAACACTCTCTCTCTCTTACTCTCGAACTCACGGCAAACACCAAGAACAACCACAATCCTACACCAACGTCCAATCTAAGATCACCATCGTGATCTTGGGAACTTCACGAGCACGGGGGTATAAGTTTCAGGTAAGTTTCATTTCAAAAACCCTAGTTTCTAATGACCCCGAGAATTGACACTGTTCACGAACTTTGATTTGGTTATGTTTTAGGTTAAACCAAGATCACCACGAGTCTTAGGAAGTTCCAAGGAGGCTCGGAGTGCCTCGTTTGAACAAAATGGACGTCGGGATCGTTGGGTTCGAGTTTGGCCGAATTTGAGGAATTTTGGAAGGTATGATCTCGTAGTTTTTAGGCCCTAAAACCCTTCCAACGTGATAGTACATGTTAAATGCTTCATTTTGGTGTAAAATTCGAAGAAATTGGACGAAAAACGAAGGAGAAAAGTCAATTTGAAATTTTTCCAGAAACCGGCGAACAGTCGCCGGCGGCCGGCGACTCGCCGGAGAAGACGACGAATATTCCGTCAGTTTTGACGGAATATTCCAACGGCGTTAACTGACGCCATCAGTTAGCTAACGGAATATTCCAGGAATATTCCCTAACGGCCGTTACTGTGCCGTCAGTGTGCCTGGCACGTGGCTGCGCGTGGGGGGCGCGTAGGTCAGTGCCACGTCAGGCGCGTGGGGGCGCGTGAGACCTCCAAAAATTATTTTAAAAATATGGGGATGATCCTGAGGTTGTGTAGGTCACTGTGGTATATTCATATACCCAATTTGAGCATCGTATGAAGAATTAATTACCTAGTTTGGTTTAGGTGCGTTAAATGTGCGTTAAATGATTGTTTTAAGTTATTTCACTTATAGGTGGGTCATATAACGAGGACGAGCACATCCAGGGGCGTCCAGGGGGTTACGACCCGGCGACATACCAGTGAGTGGGCATTTGTTTATATATATATATACCTATATACTCGATTTCCCCAGAAATCAAATTTAAATAAAAAGTATATTGAAATGAAATGAAATATGATGTGATTGCCATGCATAGAATGTTATGAATATTATGAACTGTCGTATAATGCATATATGTAAGATGGTGCTGTGGACGCACAGGTGAGTATCAGGTGAGTATTTAATTACTATTATGATGATGATGTATATTGAGCTCATATCCTGCACCATGGTTTAGTGCTTATAGTATTCACCGCATCGCACGCTCGCCTTGGATCCAAGTAGATGCTGGTCGTACAGTCCACGCGGAGTGGGTACGACGGGCTAGTCGTAGAGTGTTAGTGAGATTATGACTGGTGGGTGACCTTAGGTTATTGTATACAGATGATTGATGAGAGAAGCACTAGAGCGAATATTACCATGAGTCGTTCAGACTACATTAGGTGGTTCCGACTGATGTGCAGAAGGCCGGACAGGTCACGCGGAGTGACTCCGGCAGAGTGAGATTGATAGATGTTGAGCTCTAGATTCAATCGTTCAGGGCTATTAGAGGGCCTCCGATTGATTATTTCTTTTACCTGATTTATATTATGTCAATGCATTCATACTAAACTGTTGAAATTGACATGGTACATTCTTATTGAATCTGTTATAAGATTGATGATCGAGATGTTGAGATATATATATGCTATATACTATTTTTCTGGGAAAGTATACAGGTTTTCCAAAAAGGGGTTATAAAATGAAATGATTTGGAAAAGCTTTATTTTCGCCCACTCACGTTTTCTGTTTTTCGCCCCTCCAGGTTCTAGTTGATAGTTGAGGCGTTGGTGGCCTACGAGGACTACTTCGGTGATTCTGACAGAATAAATAAATGTAGGACTCACCCGAGGGTGTTGTAAAATAGCTATGTTCCTACTTGACTGCACCTAGATGCTTATGCTCTGTTTATGTGTGTTTAGTACACTCTTATGCACATAGAATGCTAGGTTGTTAATAACTGTATAATTAGTGGTTTTTGTTGACTCGTATTTTATTATTAAATCGTTTCCGCTTGCGTTTATGGTTACGTCACGCTCACGTGACGGCCAGCACGTCCTAGTCTTCGGGTTAGGGTGTGTCATGATATCACTTGAAATATCTGCCTAAAAAATAGAAAACTAATAAAAATGGTTTGAAAACTTTGAGTTTTAACGATAAGGACAAAATAAAGATTAAAGTAAATAATACCAGGATTGACTTTTTAGTGTAAAAATATGGTTTTTCTTTAAAATAAACAGTATTAGAAGCTTTTCGTTAAAGTTCCAAAAAATAAGGCACGTCCTACAACACCAACAAAAGTTTGATAGCATAGTTAGTTACCTGCCCATCTTCATCATCATGCCTCTACAAAATATCTACAAGTGTTCTATGAAAAATAAATACTAAAAACTTACTTCCTTTTTTTTTATCGAAACTGTAATTCTGGAAAAAGAATTATGTGACGGATCAGTTGACAAATTGAAATTTTAATATGAATGTTGGCGTTCATGTGTTTGATCAGCCCCTGGCTGGATTGAATTGCCTCTTATAAACAAAATTTTTGGAGTCTTTCGAACTCGTTTTGTTTCATTGCTATTTTGAGTTAGTTTTACTTTGGGTTGTATCCTCGTTGTTTACCAAAAAATAATAATTAACTTAGGGCAAGTTACAATTTTATGTACCATTCACATTTGAGAGATTTTTTTTTTTTTTTTAGATTTTGACAACCACGCAATTAACCAATTATAATTAAGTATCACACAAGACATTTATAATAAGTCGAACATCAGGTCAATCACACAAATTTAGTGATACATTCACTAAACCCTAGTTATTAGACCAACTTCAATGGCTAGTTTAAAATTTAAAATTTAAGTTTTAAACTCGCCCACATCTTCTTCAATCATTGGGCTAACAAAAATTTGGGCTAAAACTTTTTTTTTTTGTCCAAATTAAACCTAGACAATGAGTCAAGGTTAGAGGCTAGGATACAGTTGCTGACTTTGTCGGCCACTTATGGAAAGACGGACGACTATTTTTTTTTTACCGGACAGCCCACATGGTTAGACCGTTGGTCCATATTCCTTTTTTTTTTTAAATCAAAATTACAAATATGAGCAAATCAAACAGTAAAAATATATATAACAACTCAAATTAAATCTGACCATTAAAACAATTTAAAAAAATATATATATTTAAATCAAAATTCACTGAATTGCTCATAGCATGTGAGACTAAAGAATGGTTAAATTAAAAATTAATTTACTAACCGTGTATTTTGGGAAAACCCTGGTGCTTGCTTCTAGAAGCAAAAAATATAAACTGTAAGCCGCTGGAACACGTGCCACGTCAGCGCCCCCTGAAAACGCACAACACACACACAGATTTTGCTGCGTCTTTGCATTTTGACTTCTATTTATACCCCCTTTTCAAAAGTTCCATTCACACCATCCTCCTCCTCCTCCCAAACTCTTCCAATTCCCAAATTGCCCTCCGCAGACCGCCAAAATCCCCAATGTCTACAACCCTCTTCCCCTCCGCCGCAAACCCCCTTCCCCAAATGCCCCTCCCCCAGCGGCGCAGTTTCCAGATCAAGGCCTCCTCCGCCCAGGCCTTCACCGAGGCCAAGCCGCGACCCGGTGCCTCGGCGGCGAGCCTCTACGACGTCCTCCGGGTCACGGCCAACGCCTCCCAATCGGAGATCAAGTCAGCGTACCGGAGCTTGGCCAAGGAATACCACCCGGACGCGTCGCGGTCGGAGTCCGACGGCCGGGATTTCATCCAGATTCACAACGCCTACGCCACGCTGTCCGATCCGGCGGCCCGTGCGGTGTACGACATGTCGGTGGGCGCTGGTCACATTGATTTTAATCGGCGGAGGAGCTCGGTCGGGTTTCGAGCCGACGGGTTTTACTCGACCCGGAGGTGGGAAACGGACCAGTGCTGGTAGAAAACGTAAAGCGAACAGGATCCCGGGGTCCACCAGACTCGCCGCTGACTCAGCAGACACCGACTTTTGCGTGTTTTTTTTTCCTTTCTTGAAAAAGAAGGGAAATTTAAGAGTCTGCGTGTAAAAAGAAAAAAATTATTAGAAGGTAGGGAAATTTTTTGTAAATGCTTTTATGATGACGGCGTACGAAGTGAATGAATTTGAACGGAAATTACATCTTTATTTATTTATTTATATTAATTTCATTTTTCTTTTACATAATTTTTGGTTGTCGGATCTAATGAATTAAAGGTAATCAATAATTGCAATTGGTCCTCTATCACCATGGTAGATAAAAGTGTTACTTTTGTATCGCAAAGTGAGTTCGAATTTTATTGGCTCCTTAATCTAACATCTAATCAAATAAATCTATCGTTTGACAAAAAAAAAAAAGTAATAAGTGACAAAAAAATTAAGGAGTTTACCCAAGATAAATTGACCCTTTTATTTGGGTTCTAAAAAATGATTAAAAAATAAGCTTAAATGTCGAAAGGGTCCATGTGTTTTATATTATCAATTTAGTCTCGTGTTTTAAATCGTTAGCCATTTTGGTCAATTCTGTTAATTTACTGTTAAATATTTCATTTTAATTTAATAAATATGAAAAGCTCAATGTAAATTTAAAAACAAAAAAAGATTTAAATAAAAATAAAATAAAAAGTTCAGATTAAGAACTCAAGGCAACATCTCCAGCCACGAATGTGCAGCGAGGATGACTCGGATTAGGGTCGTATGGGTCCACGCTGGCGCAGTGGAGCGGAAGGCGGAGAGTAATGCAACGTCGATGTATCGCGGAAAAACGACGCAGTATTCAATGGCAGGTGGGGGACCGTGGGGTGATTTATTCGGAGAGAGATGATGGGTGGTTATGAGACGATTCATGGTGGTTGGAGTGTTGGTATTGGGAATTGGATCCTCTTTGAGGCAAACCCTCAGGATCCTCCTGATCCGTTAACACGAACCGTTAGATTTTGATCTAACGGCTACAAACAGAAGGATCCTCTAAAGTTATAGTAATTGTAGCCATTAAATTTTGATTCAACGGTCCGTGTTAATGGGTCAAGAGGATACCAAGGCAAGAGGATCCAATTCCTTGGTTTTGGATGGATTTGGTAATGGTGGTGGCTAGGATTTTGGGAAATGTAGGAGGTGGGAGGTTTCAATTTTGTTGTTTCTTATCAATTTGAAACATGTTTTTAAAAATTTAACAGTAATTGGATTGAAAAGGAGCACATCGACTAACTGAATTAAACACAGAAATAGAATCGGTAAAATTGAAAACACAAGGACTAAATTGATCGGCAGGGTAAAACACAGGAACCATTTTAACATTTAAACCCAAGACACGTTAGTTGTAGTGATACAACAATATCAACTCACGTCCTTAAACATGTACTATAGATCAACTCTCATCGCAATTTGTTGGGGACCTTGTCTACAAATTATTGACTATAAACTCGAAAGACACATCTAAAATTTAAGGAAAAATAGAAACACAGATGCATTCACAGGTGTGAAGAAAACACAAAATTGCAGTTTACATAGAGCCATGACAAGTAAAAGAAAGGCGAAAAAAGAGACGATAAATACAGTATCCCGAAATGCCTAAGCCCTATGTATCCAATTCGACGAAAACTGACTCTACACGGTTCGGCGACGCTTTTCATAAGAGATCACAGCAGATTTTTGTACAAAATGTCCATATAAATATTGTTTCTTGCACAATGGTAGATTTGTAGAGAGATGGATAATCACTTACAGGCCATCATCATGGAGTTGATGACATGCATGAGAAGTCGGATACTTGTGTGTTCGGCACTAGAGACCGTAGGCAAGGCATGTTGATGGTGCAGTATATTGTAAACTTGCTCAAATATAGGCCGTACGTGCATCGCAATCATTTGGTTAGCCGGGTTTATGGCGCCCGCCACATCCGTCATCCATGCAACTTTTCTGGGTGTATCATTGCTGATATCACACGCCAGTTGTTGCAAAAGAGAAAGAAGCACACCTTGGCTCAGGGGAACAGGATTCGACAGCAATATCCCACGCAGATCAACCTGGAAAAAAGAGGCGTAAGAATGTTTCGGGCTGATAATCCTTTGCAAGCTCAGAATCTCAGATAACCACCATGGGTATCATCTAAAGCATACCTGATGGCACAACCACGATACGATGGTCACATCACTTCTTTGCAGAGCCACTGTGAAAGCCTCCTCGTACTTGCGTTCAGATACCAGCCTCGATAGCTCATTCTTTGGATCCAAAGGCACCTCAACCTATCATGCAAAAATAAATTGCTTTTCATGATAAAAGTAGTCGACCAACCAACCCTCAATGATAAAATTGAACATTTTGGAGTTACATATCCACAGATTCCACAAATTTAAGATAGAGAACAAACCTTCTCGTGGAGACCACCCAAAGGTCCATTAGTGAGTTGTGTGACCATAGGATTTACTGCACTTGAGTTTCCCCGTGCAGCTGCCAGAGCTATGAGCTTACGTTGACCATCAGCCACTTCTCCGCTTAAGGTTTGAGTCACCGATGATGCAGAATTAATAGCTTCCTGCAAATATCATCAAAATATAAAATCAACCGTAGGAACAGATGAAAATACAAACGAAATTAAGCCATGCAGTGGGTATCAAATGGCATAGCAAAAGCAAAGGAAAAAAAAAAATACTTCATTCCCAAAAGATATCATGAGTAAAACCTTTACTGACCGAAAGAAAACAATTGTATCTTACAATATAGAATCATCTTTTCAGTCAACACAAACTATCATATCCTCATCTCTAATGATATTTACCTTGTACAACAATAGGGAAAGAATCAAAATGTCGGATGCTACTTTCATGCAAGGAGAACAGTATAAAACACCACACACACAAAATCTGATATATCAGCTTACATTCAGTTAAACATAAAACATCAAACAAGATCATTGTGCAAAATTCATATTTGGCTCACTGTATTTGTATTTGACAACAAGCACATGATCTCTCACTTGTTTTCTGAATATAGTCTGAGACCTCAAGGATTATAACCGTTCAAATATAAGAGAAGGGAAGTTTGCCAACAAAACATTATCAAGAAGAAAATGGTTGGACTTGGTAAAAGCATACGTACCCTTAGAGCCAGTGCCAATGGTGAATGTGCGGAGTCAAAGTGCTGCTGGGCCGCAGTTGTGTGTTCAACCATTCCTTTCTGGAACGTAGCATCTACTTGCTCAAACATGGCCTTACATGACTTCTCAAAGGCAGGTACTACCGAAGCTTCCATACTAGACTTGAGAGCATCCTGTATGCAAAGGTCATAGTATCAGTAAATAAATTGTCAAAACCAAGGTAACATGTTACATATTCAGATTACAAATTCAAGAAAGTTAAGCTAACATCGGCAAATACACACCTGAAGAGCTTGTTTGCCAGAAGTTTGAAACTGCGCCTGAATTTGCCTGGAAACAGTAGCTTCAAGTTTTGAGTTAACAGATTTATCCAATTGATTAACAGCCTTGTCACCCACTCCTCTCTGCAGCACATGCATATCAAATTAGATAACTAGAAGACAACTTTATTATGAAGGATACCAGATCATATAGAATTCTAGGCCAGCTTTAGTGAAGGGGTCAAATCATCCAAACTTCTAACCTGGAAGGAATCAGAAATAGCCAAAGGTATGGCCTTCTCAATCGCTGGAGTTATAGCACGAACAACAGCTGGTCCAATCACAGATAATTCCTTCTTCACCACTTTCTCCAACATGACTGGGAATTCCTTGTTTATGAAGTTATTGATCAAACTGGTTATTTGCTGATTACGGTCTCGCAATAACTTCTCGTTCTTTGCATTCTCTTCTTGAAAACGAGCCCATAGAGCGTCATTATTGGCCTTCACAGTCTTCTCCATACTTCGCCCAAGAGCAGCTTCCAATCTCCTCCCTTCCTTTGTAACAGGGCCTGCAACCATCATTGTCATCTGCTTTTGCATTTCTTTCTGCATGGTCAGTAGCTGCACGAACAGAAAAGTAGACAAAGTAAAGATAAGGATGATTGAAATAAATACAGGTCCAGTCCACTTTTCTACAACACAACCCACACTACATCATATGCATACAACCTTTTCACTTTTCCACAAATACAAACATCTGAAATAGGACAAGAAAATCCATCTGAAATAGGACATGTTCCAACGTGACAAAGACAGATTATCAGAGGCACTGAAGTGGCAGTAGCACTATTTTGTCAAGATAAAGGACGAGTAGTCTTCAAACTATAAAAGAAAGTCTTCAGTTGTCATGTGGAGAATAATTCATATGCCAAATACGGGGATTGGCAATTACCTGATTAACCGTATCCTGCATGGCCATAATTTGAGGGTGTGCAGCTTCTGAAGAGGGTAGGCTTGAACTGACACCATTTTCATTGGTGGAATCTATTGAATTGAGTACAGTTGCTGATGGGAACGATGAACCTGATGCTTGTGAATTTTTCCACTTCTGTTTTTTCACTTTTGTATTTGATGTCTGCGATTGCAAAACTGTTGGGGGGGTAGATGACGCAGAAACATCTTTTGCAGAGTCCTGGTCTTCGTCTCCAGCATGAGACTGGCCTGGTGGTTCTGTCACGCTGGCATCATCAACTTGCCGAGCTTCATCCGTTACATAATTTTCTGCTGGTAGGGCACAGCATTCTCGGGCCATTTCAATTCCAAGATCTGATGCCTGGGAGCAAAAGTATTTTTCTTTATTTTCTGAGACAGCATTTTGTGGTTCTCCTTGAGAGCCAAACTCATCAATTTGAGTAGATCTCGTTTCACCCACTACTTTCATCTCCACCTCAGAATTACCTACATCACTGTTAACAAGAACATCTTGGATATTTCCCTCCCCCTCACTCTTGCTGTCAATAGTAGCAGCTTCAGAAGATGAAGCAGCCATTAAAATCTCAGAGGGAGTTATTAGATGGGTTGGATGTTTGAACATGATAGGAGGATTGAGCACACTAGATAAATCATCTTGTCCAACTTTAGGTTCATCATTCCTCGAGTCATCATCCACTGCAGGCACATCCGACATGTTTAAATGAGCAGGGTCCATTTGCCTGTCAACTGAGTAATCATTGACTTGTTGGTCTCCACCATGGTCATTAAGTGTGCGACCTGCCTCAGAGATATCTGCTGGACTTCTTATACCAGAAAATTTCCCAGACAACTTAGGACTCAAAGTAATAGGTGGTGTTGCAACAAAAACAGCATCAGAGTCACTAGTTGCCGATGCAAATGAAACAAGTCTGGATTCTGTATTTGCAGCTGCACCCTCAGAACTACTTTCTTGTACGGCTGGTTTAGGTGATGAATTCGCTAGCAGTGCCTCTGTGGGTTTACTTCCAGATAGATATCCTTCAGCCCCAATTGCATCGCGTGAGATATTGGAATCTGACTTTTCTAATCCCACATTATCCAGTGGTGGAGGCAAGCACTTTAATAATTCCAAAGCATACTGCTGAATGGCCAGTGTCTGGACACAATAAACCTGAACAATCTGTTCACCATGAGAAGATATACTTGTCCCTGTAAAACTCAAAATTGGCATGGTAACAGTAAATTCTGCAATGTAATCCATGCGGGTTGATGCTGGATCAGAACCAAATTCTAAGTGTACAGCATATATAGCATTCTTCTTAGCATTTGCAAGTAAGAGAAGGCCAGCTTGTGACAATGCTATGACTTGATTAAAGAATGCCTCCTCGACTCGGGGTTCAGAAGAACTCTTCAACTCTAATGTCTGGGTACATTTCCATGATTCAGCATCACTGGGAAGCAGCCAGCCTTCTTCACTCGCTGAGGACCAGATCTTCACTTCCCGATTAAGTGGCCCCTATAAAACAGATTTATATAATTACAAACTAGAACATTCTTATACTGAAATTAGGCAGCAGAAACACAACTAGAACCCTTATAATACAAGCAAAGAATAAAAAATACTTACCACTGTGATAAGTATAATATGATCTGGCCTGTGGGGAGCTGTCACAAATGTAGCTGAATAAACAGGTTGGCCGTCATAGGGTCTCAATACTAAAAGAGGTTGAGCCTTGCGATCTTCCCAGATCTTTATCTGTTGCATGACATACATTTTGTCTGGAATCAGCACAAACTATTACAAAGCATCAACAGGAATGTTTAAGGAAAGTGTTTGCATGCATGTCAGTAGATGCTTGTGAATTATACGTTATAGCCCATGACTATTTCTCTACCCCTTCAATACAAACATTGATATAGAAATCGAGACACTTCTCAGAGTCACTTTGGAACCAGGAATTCCTTCTTCAGAGCCATTTGCATTATGGGTCAGAAAACTGGACACACTTTTGACCAGCCATATTGTACTAAGAGAAAAATTTTGTTGACAAATTTTCAGTCAAAATGTATGAGCCAAAAGGTGGTGAGCTCAAGAATTTGACCAGAAATAGTTGAAAATAGGAAAGGGCAGTGAAAAATCCACCTCAACCTAGACCAAAACCCATATAATTCAAAGCAAACAGTAGAATGCATGCAAGCACGCTAATCATATGCAAGATTTTACCTTAAATCTAGACCAAACTCCATACAGGTCATAAGCCAATAGTAAAAAAATATGCAACGCAAACACTGAGCAAAACCCATATAACTCATAAAGCAAACTGTGAAATATGCAAGGGAAGCAAAAATGTATGCAAGATTTTACCTCAAACCTAGACCAAACTCCATAGAGCAAATAATTTAAACAGTATACAATATGCAATGAAAGTCAACGTGTCTAAAATTTGACCTCAAACATTAAACAAATCCATATGACTCAAAAATCAAATAACCAAGTTGAATTTTTTTCCATGACACAAAGGAGCAGGCAACAGGGTTTCCTTAAATTTGTTTCAACCGTTCAAATGAAAATGCTGTATAAAGTTTCGCTGATTTCACTACAAGAAAATATGTAAGGTGAAAGAAAGCCTTCAAAAATAGTAAAGGTACATACTGTTCCATCCATAGAAGCAGAAACCAGACGGGTGGTCATCCATTGGCACATTGACAAATCGGTCACTTCTCCATCATGTTTACCGACAAACTGGACTCCATCAATCAGCTTTTCAACGGGACATTTGACAGGCTCATCAGCAGAAGGAGCTTCACCCTTCACAACTTTAGTAGTATCAATTCTTAGTACACGCTTTCCAAACCCAACTACCAAAACCTCCTGTAAGATCATTTTTCATAATACTCATAAGTAAAAGAGAGACCATCCAGCCAATTCAAACTTCAAAGCCAACAAGAAGAACAAAAAATGGACAGAAAATGACTCTAGGCACTGAATGGAAGGAGCCATAACTGTTCGTTAAAAATAGGAGTTAAAGATGAATTACTTGTTTATGACAGTGCCAACAAACTCGTGGATGAATAGCTTCCCCCTCTCCAACTATGTGAATAGCAATGACAACCTTTCCAGTGATTTGTGGCGTACCTTCTTCATCTGGACCTTCAGAAATCTTCCATACAAAGAGTCGTCCTTCTACACTTACACTGCACAAATTTATGTCAAATAACAGAAAGCCAAACTAGATGAGCAAAAAAAAAAATAAGAATAGTGGAAAACATCTACCTAGCCAAAAGGTGAACATCCTCAGCAAAGAAAGCCATGTCTGTGACCCTCTGACAGAACAAGACATCACTTAGATCAATAAAGGATAGACACAGAATATAAGATTAGAGCTCAATAAATCAAGCTATTTTATTTATATCAATTGTCAAGCAGTGATATTTCCTGCACTTCAGTACTTCAAGCATAAGTTCTAGACTGCGCTATCTCTATCCATTTAACTCCCATTGCCGTTTCTTGGTACATAAGTAATAGTACATGAAGTCAGACTAACTTCTGCAGCCATCCGAAAGTAAAGAATCTAAATTTGAATTCATCAACCATACAAGTCATCGACACCCGGATAGCGATCAAAGACTGCAATGTCATTTTAACAAAATAAAAGAGCACATAACCAATCCAAAAAAACTAAGATGTGAATACAAACCAGAATACAAGATTTGAATTAAACCTGCGTATGAGCTCGAAACAAAGATCTCAATGCAGTGTGTATATTCAACACCCGAATGTTCCCCTGCTTCAATCCATAGCATATATACGACTTATTAACCGCAATTTGGCGTCCAAGCACAAGCTGAGGATCCGAACCATACTTGGTTATGGGCGTAACTTCGAGCTGTGGCTGAACCTCACCCTGCAACCTAACGTCCACATCATAAACCACGTTATCGCCAATCAAATGCCGGCCTTTCGGCAGCTTATTGCTGGGCATTCGAGTCGGGCCAGTGGATGGAATCCCCATAGGGAGAGCGGGCACCATTGAGACACCTGTAGGAGTCGACAACTCAGGCTCTAGATTTCCCGAAGGAGCACCAAGAAGCGCCATGATTCGAGCACCAGAATTCGGGCTCGAATTGGAATTGCTACCGCCGGTGCTGTTGGGGTTGGAAGCGGGAGTGGCAATGTTGTAATTAGAAGGGGGTTGGAGGGGCGGGGTGGGAAACGAGAGAGACCTCTGGTGGAGCAAGTGGTGGTCTTGCGGAGAGTAAGGCATTTGGGGGTGGGGCTGCTGCGGGTGGGGGTGGTATTGAAACTGATGGAGGTGAAACGGTGCCGTTTGGGGCGGGTACGAGTAGGGCCCCGTGGGAGGAGGGAAAGAAGCCGGCGGGATTGGGAACGAGGAGGAACTCAAATTAGGGTTAGGGTTTTGGTTTGAATGGGCGGGGGTTGAGGTTTGGGGGGTGAGAGGAGATGGGCTTGTGGGTTTAAAGAATTTCTGCATGTCGAAGGGCGGCGGTTGCTGCTGCGGCGGCGGATTTTGATTCCCGGTGGCAGCCATGGGAGGAGGAGCAGCAGATCTATAAATATGTGTGTGTGGGTTTTGTATGTGAATGAAAAAGATGGGATTTTGATTCCCTGACGGAATGGATTTCAGAGAGAGAGAAAGGGGCGATCGGGAATATGGGATTTGCAGAGAGAGTGGGATCTGAAGAGAGTGATGAGAAGGGAGGAGAGAGAGAGAGAGAGAGGGAGCGAAAAATAATTAAAAGTTGTGGGAATGAGGAGGACTTTGGAGTGAAGAAGTGGGGACTTGGAAGAGACCGCTATAAGAGAGAAGGAGGTGATTATTATTTCAGATTTCATGAAACGACGAATTCTCTGTTATTTCATATTTTTTTATATAAAATTTGATCATTTTGATATAAAAATTAATATTAAACTGTGAATTATCAGTAGTGTTTAAACTATGTATCTGAGAAAATATTAATATGCAACTTTGTGAAAATATCGATGGATATATCGATATCGATTGCTTTCAATATAAATGATGGAAATGTGCTAAAAACACATAGACATTTAAAATGAAACTTTAGGAAATGTCATAGGCAGTTTGTTTATATTTAACAGATATATCGAAAAAAGACGAGATCTATTAATTTTAGCCGAAATTTAAAAGTTTTTTCGATACCTTGTAAAGTTTAGACTTCACCCTCTTTTCTTATATTTCTCTTATTTTTTTGATATTTCTATGAAAATATCGATCATATCGAAGAACTTCAAATATTGACACATAGAGTTTTTTAGAGAGTCTCCTTAACATTTATCTTACTTATTATATTTGTTCTTTATTATTTTTATATGATTAAATATGATATCTATATGAAGTCGGTCAGATATCATATTTAGGAGCTTCAACCTTCTGGAATATACATGTATGATTATAATGTATCAATATTTTAGGCCTTTTTTTCTTATTTTTTACATATTATAGAAAGTAAAAAATTCAGAAATATAGTTAGCTAAAAAGAATTTGTAGTAGAAGCAGTTTAAAGTATTTAATTCTAGACCGTATTTTTTCACGTTATATTTTTTCTTCCCCAATATCGTTTTGTTTAAATAAAGAAATATATTTTCCACTCAAAGTAAACTTTTAGCATGGGGAAAAGAAAAATTATATAATAATTTAGTCCCTCCTTTACAACTTTTATGAAGAAAAGGGTCTCAATGTCTCATGATTGGTGTTTGAATGGCTCCTTCTCTCTAGACTCGTCAACTTTTTAAGGTATTGTTGGCTCTTTCTTTTTTTCTTTATTTTACCTCCCCTAATTAAACGTCACAGTTAAGTCATGTTAATATCTTATATTAATTTTTAATAGCAAGAGAAAGATAAAATAAGAGAATGTGAGAGGAGGAGATGGAAAAAGGAGGGGAGAGAATCATAGTCCTTATTTCATAGTTTAACGTCTTTTTGTGTTATTATTATAAAATATAATGTCAAAAATATGAGATGACAGAGAGTTTATAAAGAGTTGCATTTTTGAGAAAGTTTCGTTAGCATTTCTCAAAGTTAAACTATTTTTCAAAAAAGAATTTGCATTTGTGACTTTGATGATTGTTTTTTGATAGTGTTATTTACATACTATTTTTCAAAAAAGAATTTGCATTTGTGACTTTGATGATTGTTTTTTTATAGTGTTATTTACATGTCCATTTTTACTTTTTACATACTGCTCTTAATTTTCAATTGTTGGATCAAATATTTTATTATTGTTGTTTTGGTGTACAGATCATTGCATTTTAACTTTGAATTAAAATAAGGGAATTTTAACGAAAAGCTTATGGTACTGTTCAGTTTAACGAAAAACCACATTTTTACATTAAAAAGTCAATCCTGATACTATTCACTTTACCCTTTATTTTGTCCTTATCGTTAAAACTCAAAGTTTTCAAACATTTTTCATTAGTTTTCCTTTAAAATAATGTTTTTCTTTTAGGCTGCAAGTGCTATGAATTAAGAACTGGGCTTATAAGCTCTGTCAAAATAATTGGCCAACTGATTTTTAGGCTTAAAGTTAGAAGCTCTCCCGAGGTGTCCTTTTAATGGGCTTGAAGAAGTCCCGGTTACGTGGGCTTGTGACCATATTAGTAGTGGGGCATTAAAGATGGTGGGGAATAGCTGTCTATCGTTTGATAAATAAAAAATAAATTTAAAAAAAAAAAACACACTTAATCATAAGAATAAAAAATAATTTATGAAAAGTTTTTTTTTAATACAAATGATATATTTATACTAAATTGGTGAGGAAATAATTTAGGTAAGTTGAAAAGACATGGGTTATGATGATCCTAATTATTGGCTATATAAATACAATTTGTAGTGCTTATTTTTGTTTCGTTTGAAATTGGCTTAAGAATGGTTAAAAGCGTTTTTTATAAAAATATTTTTAAAATCAATTCTTATTAAATTGTCAAGTAAGTTATGTAAAATCACTTTATTGCTTCATGCAAGGATTTAAGTGTTTTCAGTAATTTTAAAACCAGTTACAAACAAGCTCTTTGACTATATGATAGTGAATCCAAGACTGACCAAAATTTGGATTCAACACAAATAACACAACATAAAGTATGAAAGTTCAATTTTAAATGAGTTGAGCTAACACAAACACAATGAGTTTAACTAAACACAATAAACCTACACTGGTTTGATTCTACCCATTCCATAGATCCCACGTCGATCAGGGGTGAGGATCATCTATACCATATATGTACATGATCACCTCCTTTAGCACGAGTCATTTTGGAAGTTCATTGGCTTCGGATTCCATAGGAACTCCGAAGTTAAGCGAGATCGTGCGAGAGCAATTCCAAGATGGGTGACCCACTGGAAGTTCTCGTGTGAGTTCCCAGAAACAAAACCATGAGGGCGTGATCGGGGCCTAAAATTAACAATATCGTGCTACGACAGAGCCGAGTCCGGGATGTGGCGGAGCCCGGGTTGGGATGTGACAACTGTGATCTTTAACAAGGCTAGGGATGAGAAGAAGACAGGTGGAAACCCGGAGTCACCAGGAAAGGTTGATCCTAATATCAGGTATGGAGGAGGAGTGGATCCTGGCATTGGCAGGCCTTCGTCTGTAAGATTTTTTCTCATAACTGTTGTCTCGTTTCTTTCTCTAATGATTTGATGTATACATGAGTCAGCCAATAGAAATACATTCTTTGCGGTTTTCTCAGTTGCCAGTTGTTGCTTTTCAAGTGACGTTGGTAGTACAAAATACAACTATATGTAACACTGCCTTATCGGTCAAACTCAGCATACCATTTGATGTGAAAATCAATGCAACTGACTTATATAGAACTCTAGTAAGGAAATGTGGCGAAAGACAAATCTAATGTTAGGGCCAAGATATTTGAAAAATAAAAAACACAAGATGATTCGGCTGTTTTATCTGCATTATTCCATGCAAGTGGAATTGGCATACGTTAACTCGGGTTGTCTCCTTTTAGACAGATGTAGCCTAATGGGAACATTTGTTTGTTTTATTGTGAATAATTGAAAGAACTAATGGCCCTGGAAATATTTGCTCTTGTCAATTGATCATTGTGTGACCTTTTCGTTTTTTTTCTATGCGTTTTCTGTATCTGCTGCGTTTCCAGTTGTAGACTAGTAGAACGAATAACTGGAGGGTGATTATTTCTGCTGCCAAAATCTAATATGCTTAAATTCCTCACTCTATGCGGATGATTTGATTTGGTTTGATTTCCTGGTGCACAGAAAAAATGGTTTTGCTGCATTCATCAACCACCGGCAGAGTTTTGACAATGTTGTTCTCCTATGTGGAGGAGCACGGTGTTCTGTAACTGGCTGCACTATATTTCCTCACTTACTCTATGTCTATGAAATTGGCAGCCGGGGAAGTGAAGTTTGAAGCAATGGTTAGCAGTTTGCCTAAGGAAATTGTACGTGTTATCCTTTTGAGACTACCTCCTAAAGCTTTGATCCGATGCACCTCGGTGTCCAAGCCTTGGAACTCCATGATAAAAAATCCCAGCTTCATTCGCACCCACCTCAGCTGTGCCATCGATTTTAACCAGTTTGGCACCCACCACCTCCTTCTGCAATGTGTTCGTGGAGATAATCCAGTGGAGCAGAATTACTATTTGCATTACGATAACCATGCTTTTGATGACTACTGCAAGCTAGAATATCCAAGTGTTCCTAAGCGCAATAGATTTCTTCGTGTGGTTGGAATACGAGGATCCGAATATTTTTTATGAGGGTTTATTCACTTGCTAGAGGATTGTGGAGTAGTCCTCATTCTTTTGATCCCGTTTGTAAAGGTTTTGATTCTCGCAAATTTCAGGCTTTTGTGAACGAAGCTGTTCATTGGCAGGCATGGCGCCGCTTGAACGATGGCCTCTGTAGTGTTTGATAATCATCTGATTAGTCCGCCTTTTAGCATAATTCGTGGAGACCGAGGATCTAACCATGTACAAGTCCCAACCATATAGTTTATTTCTATTAGCACTGGTAACCTGGTAGGCTTTCATTTCAGTATAGGACAGAAAAGAGGAAGGTCGATATCACCAAACCAGTATTAAGAAACATATATGACCTTAATTGAAGCAGAGAGAGGTTGTGGGAAGATTGTTGAGTGAATATTCATATGCAACAAAAAGGAAATTAAGAAGTTGGTTCCTTTCTGTCGGTTTATTTTGGCTAATTATATTAACACCCCACAAATTGTTGAATAAACCTCACATACTTAATACACTCCACATTTATTTTTTTATTTAAAATTTATCTTAATACACCCCACATACTTTCTCATAATACCTCCACACCCCACATTCTCAATATACCTCTTATATTTTGTACATACACCCCACATTTTATTTACACCCTGTTGTGGCCTATATTTAATAGATAGGTGCGGCAAAGAGAAGAAGAGAGAATGGAGAATAGGTTTGAGGAATTGTGTGTTAATTCCCCAGTCCTTGTGCCTTTATTTATAGTAATTAGAATGAGAGAAACTTGCTCTCCAAGTAATACAAAGTATATTAGGAAAGATCTTCTAGATCCCAAAGGATTCCTATTTTATCTCTACTTAGGATTTACACAATCACATATTGATAAGAACATATGTCACAACACTCCCCCTTGAGTGTGCAAATACTCAAGTAGATGGCGCATCAGATCTTCAGGCAAATGTAGAAGTAGTGGATGAAATCGTCTCGTTTAGTCGGCACAAGTAGCGAATGCGAGTCTCAAAAGACGGAAGAATGCAGGAGTGGTAAAACTCACAAAACCTTACTATGGCAAAACCCAAGGTGGGAGAAAAGCCCATAGGCTAAGGAGAAAAGTGAGAAGTTGCATTAAGTCAAAACTATACGTCTTCTGGACGCAAGTAGAAGAGCTCACAAGGGTATGATCAGCCCATGATGGGTGCCTCGTTAAAACCTAGTTAGGTAGCAAAAACCCAGTGGGAAAAATGCTCCTAATCGTAGGGAAAAAGAGTATATTAAGATCAAGTGAGTATACTTCTAGATACTCCCCCTGAGTTTGACAAAACTTCCAAATGAAACTACAAGCATTGCAAATGAGAAAGTTACGCATACCAATTCATTGGACAAGCTTCTAGAAGGTAGACTTTGGTAGTGACTTTGTGTAGATGTCGGTAAGGTTGTCTGGGATTGGACTGCTTGACTTCAATCTTCTGATGCTCATGCTGATGTAGATACAATATGTTTGGTGTTGACTTTTTGGATGTATCATGATCTGGTCGATACATACAGCGTTGTATTCATGGATCGTTGTTGGGACTCAACGATGGATGAAAATCGCAAGGATTTTTGAATATGCTCAACAAGAATTCTCGACCATATCTCTCACGTGATGAGACATAGTGAGTCTTGGAACGATTCAAAAAGATTTCGCAACAAAAGGTCTATCTAATTAACCTCCAAGATATTGCGGTGTTCCTTAATGGTAAAGACATAACCATGCGGGAACGTACCTTGTGCGGTCAGACAAATGGTCTGATTCAACGAATCCCACAAGGTAGGCATCATTCCGAAGATCAAGGGGGTGTGATCTATTCTGAGATGCATAGGGAATAAGCCCAAATCCGTAGTAACAGAAAAACGTCTTTAACACCAAATTTGGTGGTGGCGTGTTAGGCGCATTGCTGCTTTATGCCAAAAGATTATCAGCACATAAGATGTCTGATCTAGTGCATTTGAGCTAAGTACAACAAACGCCAATGGTACTTAGATATGGCTGCCTCACGTTCCAATATGGAACCTTATGCTCCATACCCTCCGTAAAGGTCTCATTTGTATCTAGCATACAGATGATCAGGATATACTCAGACGTAACACCTTCTGGGTCTAGTTTGAGTGGTGGACCAGAATACCATCAAAACTAGCTCGAAACTTCAGGTCGAGGTAATGTCAAGTTCTCCCAAGATCATTCATCTTATAGTCCGATATGCGAGTTAATTTTCTCAATTTCGGATTTTATACACGCAGGGGCATATATCCCTAACTGATCAAATATTCACTTAGACGGGTATACCACATCTGCCCGGATAGTTCTGCATCCGTAAAGTGAAGGCCGCTTGAGAATCAAGAGGATGTTCTTGTGGTCTAGAACTATTTGAATCAGTACATGTAAGTCCTTTGGAAACTCCATGTAGGTTCATATCACGATCCCAGAGATATTACAACCACGTTTGTAATGCTGCGATCAATCACATGGCGTATGAGAGAAACCTTGCGCCACAAGGCGTCATATTGCACTATTTCATTCATCTCATTCGTCATAGATTGATTCTTTTAGTTGACCAATCAGTTCTACGTTGATATTAATCAACGGAACGCGGTTCGTTATCGTCGCTTTTCATTTATGTCGGTACCATATAAATGAAACATCATTTATGATAATCTCATTCCAATTCCATATCTCATCCAAACTAGTATACTGGACCAAGAACTTCAGGTCTCGGGAGTTATCCGGATTTAATCTCATGAGATGAAAAGGTCTGAGACAGCGATCGAGGGGCGGATTCATTCGTGCCACGTTCCTCCTCTTTTGGGGAGGTGAATCCTCGAACCGAGTGATCTACCATGCTTCTGGCATAAGATAGATTGATTGGCTAGCCGTCAATGTACGAGGGTCGGCCACAATTGTGGCTTTCCTACTTTCAGGACAAAGGTCCGAAGTACATTTGGTACACATCTTTGCAGGCACATTTGCAGCTGGTATATGTGATCTCGTCACTTTTACTAGATCAGAGGAAGTGTCTGGTTAAACTCTGACGATCTAGATTGGGATCGATATGAGACATAGTGGGGACGTCCACGATAATTCGCGTCGTTCTTTAGGAACGTTGACGTGCTTATCTCCCCCTAACGACGAGAAGACTGTCTCATAAAAGTGACAATTCGCAGAATGAGCGGTAAAGAGATCGCCTGTCAAAGGTTATTTAGTAACGAATATTAGAAGGAGAATCATAACCGACATAGATTTCCATCCTTCCCTGAGGACCCCTTTGTTTTTGTGTACGTAAGGGCGGCGCAAAATGGCACATAGACCGCACAACCAAAGACGCGCATATGCGATATGTCGGGTTCGTATCTGGTAACCAACTGACACGCGCTTTATAAGGTTGGGTCGTGACGGGCCTCAGGCAGACCAACATGGTTGCTTGCAATATTGCATGGCCCCAAGCAGAGGTCGGGAACTGTGGTACGTATGACTAGTCGACCACGCAATCATTTGAAGGCGTTTAATGAATACTTCTGCTGGGTCGTTCTGGGTATGAACATGGGACTGGATGCTCAACTTTCAAAAAACCCAACCGACATGCAATATCCATCGAGATTTAAATTGTCGATGTAAATGTCGATGTAAATTCTCCAACTTATCCAATCAAATAAATTTGATCAGATAATCAGGGTGGTGAGCCCTGAGCTTGTTAATCTGAGCTACCAGTGTGGAGAATGCAACTTGTGGACAACAACCACACGTGTGACAAACGTGTAGAAGCATCAACCAATACTATAGAATATTTAAATGGTCCGTAGGGTGGTTGAATCTATCCACAAATGTCCCATTTGAATCCTTTGTAAAAAGATGGAGGGTGCTAAGGTATAATACGTGTCCAGGTATGATTTCTTTACTTCTGGTAAAAGGATGCCCAAAACGGCGCATCACGAATCATCCTAGATATCCCAAATGTACATCCATAGCGCAAATTCCTTAGGAATCGCGGGCTTCTGGCCGGCCACATAGTGGACTTGAATGGATGTAATCCATTCGTTAAGCGTTCCATCTTCTCTAGAATATGCATTTAACTATATTCGTAAGAAGTGCAAAATGGTAATATGCCAAGGAATTTTACTCCATTTTTCTACATTGGTTTCAATATGGTAATAATACTCTCGAATATCCTTAAAGCTCAAAAGGGCGTTCTTCCGGAACGAAGTGAGTATAAGGCTTCCCTTTATGGTAAAGTTAATACCATTGGACAATATAGGGCAGTGCCATGCCCCACAATCAGGTTGGATAAGCCTGAAAGGTTGTCAGGGGATGATTAGGTATGAAGTTAGCATAGAACCAGAGATCTAACTTCCCCACAAAACATACCTAAGCATGAGTTAATTGTAGTCACATGTGGTAATCTTTGTTAATTAACTCTTTTATTCGAGAATAATGGTGACATCCAAACACTAATCTTAAATCCGAGAACAAAATAAATTATTCACAAAATAAACCAAAAAAAAACAATGGGGTTCGGCCAATAAGCCGTCCATGTCAAATTTCGCTCTTCCAAATGTATTAGGTGGAGCAAAATGAGTCTCACAAATGGACTACGAGAATTGTACCTATTCATGGACGTAACAGTTTCAATTATGTTTTGCTTCAGGCAAAAATTCATCTTTGCATGATTTGAAACAGTCCAGAACGGATTTGAAGAGTCATGGAGTCCTCAGCAGGGAGGTACTTCCATTGGATATGCTTCAGGCATAATTCTTCGAATAAGGATCATGGCGGATGCTTATTCACGTCTTGTATCCACATAAAGTAGTTTACTATTCGAAACTTCCAAATCAGTGAAATCGAACTTGTTACGGTTCGACAATACGCTGAATGGAGGAAACAAGAATGTGATTGGTGTTTTAGGAAATAAAATTTCCATAAACAACAAATTTAGAACATTCAGGTTCTAAGACATGGTTTGGTTTAAACGGATTTAAGCATGGAGAACTTCGGGTCTCAACATGAGTGTTGCGCATTAAGAAACTTCAGGTTCATATGGCACTTTTCCGAAACTTGGGGTTCGGAAGTATGAATTTTAAGTTCATAATATCTGCAGACAAACATATATATATATATATGCAAGCAAATATACAACAAGGATATACAAAGATATAACTTCAGGTTTATAATTATAATTGAATTAATTTATTTGGACTTCGGGCCAAATTAAAATGTGGGTGAAAAAATATATAACCCATTGGGCCTAAAATAATTAGGCAAATAAAATTCGTGGCCCAAAATAAGTCCTCGAGTGGCTATATATAAATCTTGCAATGTGACATAAGCCCAAAATTGGGCTAGGTTTAGTCTCTGGCGGGGCTGCAGGCCCACGGGCAGGAGAGAAATAACTAAGGGGGGGTCACGGGTGAGCTGCAGGCTCACGGGGAATGGGTTGGGCTGCTGCTGGCAGGCCAAAAAAAATGTTTTTTTCTTTTCACACGGGCCGAGGAACTGGAGCCCAATAGGGCTCGGGTTGAAGAAAACCAGAACAACCCAGCGTCGCTGGGTGTCAGATTCGAATCGGGGGAACGCCGGTGTCGCTTCTGGCGACTGTCCTCGGGGTCTATGGCAATGCAAAGCTTGGGGGTTCAACTGGGGAACCCGAGTTGTAGACGGAAACTTTGGTTTCAACGTCAGAGGTCCGAGAACGATTGGGGTTCAAAGAACCCGTCGATGTTCATCGGGTTTCTGAAAAAAAACCCATCGTCTTCGACAATGGCGAGGTCCCAATCACAACTGCAGGTGTGATTGCCCAGCAATAACGGCGTTGAAGCCGTGGCCGACTTCGGGCGGCACCTTGTGTTAGGGTTTGATGCCGAAGGCGTTTTTCAGATGGAGCAAGGGTTTTGCTCCAGTGCTTTGCAATCTATAGTGGGCTCGTGTGAGCCCAGTATTGTTGGGGTCACGGGGAGGGAACCCTAGGGTTCTTGCAGCTTTTTGCATAATGCAAAGGCATGGGTTCGAAGAACCCTAATTTTCCCGTTTCCAAATTTTTTTTTTTTTTCAATTCAATTATATCCATAAATAATTCAATTGTATATATATTTCAATGAATCACGTATTTACTTTGATGCATATGCAAATAATAGTTTCAATACATGTACATATGTAAGATTCAATTCATGAAAAATATCAAATTCACATAATTGTAGCAATTTTGGTTATGAGGCATACACAATTTATGTAGAATCTAAAATACGTTAAACGTAAAGTTGGGTCATGCATCATGGTGAATGTTCATGCGATCAGGGCTTAAAAAATATCGAGTTAAAAACCGTTGTTTTGGAAGAACCTGATTGCGTGATGATATGAATGAACTGGTTTGATGCAGAAAAATTATTTCTTCAATTTCGGCTTTCATCTTCAAGCTTGTATCACTTTCAACATAAGAAGAAAAATAAATTGAATCAATAACAATATATGAATTCAATAAAATCAAGATTTAATCAATTAAAAATAATTGAAACATAATACTCCCCTGATTGTAGACGAATAAATTCTCTTTAAATTCTTCTAAGCACAGCGTGAAGAGCGTGCTGATAACGTGTTGTGGCCTATATTTAATAGATAGGTGCGGCAAAGAGAAGAAGAGAGAATGGAGAATAGGTTTGAGGAATTGTGTGTTAATTCCCCAGTCCTTGTGCCTTTATTTATAGTAATTAGGAGGAGAGAAACTTGCTCTCCAAGTAATACAAAGTATATTAGGAAAGATCTTCTAGATCCCAAAGGATTCCTATTTTATCTCTACTTAGGATTTACACAATCACATATTGATAAGAACATATGTCACAACACACCCCACATTTTTCAAATCTTATAACACTCATTTTTAATTTTCAGGGATTGAATCTAACCATTTGAACGTTTAGTTTGCCAAAAGATTTCAAATCAAAACTGAATCGATCTCAGATTTATTTCACAAGTCTTTAGACTTAGTCTTGAATAAGATAAATAAAGACTCTCTCTGCTAATGATCCAGGTGTAGAAGTTAATTAATAAATCAAAACTGAATCAGTCTCAGATTTCTTTAAATACATGCCATGTCTCACCTCATTTTCCACGGATCATCTCCCAGTGACAAGAAAAGAAAGAAGAAAAAAGAAAGAAAAACTCGCGATGAGAAACGTACGTCAATCAAACAGCAAAAGATTGAGAGTAGGAGTTTATGTGGAGAATGGCTATCCTCAATTTTGTAAAAGTAGTATATGACTAGCACTAATATGACTCATGTTACTGGACACTCATGATTAATATGAACCTTAAAAGATGAATATTAATATAGAAGTTTAAATAATGCATCTAACGCAAAATTAAATAATTATCGATGTCATCGAAATCACTAAAACAATGAAAAATATGAAGTCTTACCTCATGTGAAGCTTCCGAAACATCGATTTCATGTTCAATTCGTCAAAAACAATTTTTCTCAGTCAACATGTTTGTAGTTTCATTGGTTAGAGTTTTGTTCAACAATGCAGGATGTGAGGGTTTTGATAGTTGAGAAGATAAATAATACGCTAAAAGTGATTTGGGGTGTAATTATAAATTTATATATATATTTTTTAAACCTAATAAGGTCAAAATTGTCATTGCATAGTGGAGTAAATAAGTCATTTAATATTAAATTTTAATATGGGATGCATTCAACATTTTGTGGGGTGTTAATATAAAAAGCCTTTCTTTTTGGTTTTTATGGAATTGGCTTTTATGTATTTTGCGGAATTGGTTCACTTTAGCACTACTAATTTTATTGCGGGGAGAATGATTAGTGAAAAGCAAATTTCACATGGCAAAGACACAAGTTTCTTGTCATAAGTCTAAAATTACTTGTCACTGATTCAGTTCCATAAAGCTTAATTCGTCTCACTTAATCTTCAAAATTAACATAATAAGCTAGTATTTTCACTTTATGACAATCTTGCTCTCGTTTCCTTAAACATCTAGATGTCCATTAATTATAAAGAAAACCAACGAAAAGTCCAAATTTTTTTTAGTTTTAATGAAAAATGACAAATAAATGTGTACTGAATAGTACCATAGAAAAGTACAAATGTAGTTTTTAAGTTAACAGTACCAGAAGTGTTTTGTTAAAACTTCCTTAATTATATGCTAATAAAACTTGCTCTTCATCTTCAAATTGATCATAATCAAATATGGCTCTGTGAGTAATTAAGTAGTATAACTACAAGATGGTAAAGCATAATACATGGTAACTTCGGTAAATCTGGTGTCGGCAGGAGCATTTTCTTCTTCCGGCAGGAGCATTTTCTTCTTCTTTGTGTTGTATGGTCGGTAAATCTGGTGTCGGCAGGAGCATTTTCTTCTTCTTTGTGTTGTATGGCCCAAGTTGTTTCAGTGTCTTTTACTGTTTAAAATTGATTGTCTCTACATTACCTACAATGGCCTACAAAAAAATTGAACCAATCACGCTCACAAAATAACATCATCAGCATTGCAAGGGAAGTTGCTCGGTTGTTTACGAGTCACCTTTGCATCCGAAGTTTCATGTTTGGTTCGCCATCTCCAAACTCGATCGTATAAAGGAAAAAAGAAATTGTAGCAATAGTTTCTCAACTAAAAACTCATGATTATTGGTCTCTTAACTTCCCAAAATGTGTAGCTATAGTTATTTTTGTCAACTTCATCATAACTTTTGTCAAAACAAGTCAAGTTGAAAGAAACATTGCTACAATTGTATTAAAATTAAGAGATCATTGCTTCAATTGGGTTAAAATTGAGAAACCATTTCTACAATTTTCTTATTTAATTTTCCATATTCGCTTCTTGATTCGGCCTTATGTGCCTAGCACGTGACTCATTTTGACGGAAATTTTAGCGGTGTTTGACGAAATGGACTTTAGCAGTACATTTTAATGAGTTAAGAGATCAATAATCATGAATTTTTAATTAAGAGATCATTATTCTAATTTGGTTAAAGTTGAGAGAGTATTGCCACAATTTTCTCCACATGAAAAAAAAAAAGCAATAACCGTGTAGGACAACGGAGATAAGAAAGCAATCAAAATGATAAAACAATATGACCCACGAAAAATAAAGAGAGAGGAAAAAGAGGAATCTAACTTTCCTTTTGGGCAGAAGGAAGAAGACTTCGTTATGGTCTTTCAACACCTAATTATCGCAGCAAATTGAAGAGCTCTAAAGTAGTCTAGATCTGCTGATCTTAATGATCTATGGAAACAAGTCCCTTCATCTTCATCATCATCTGAAAACTCCAACGCAGTAAGTTCCTCTTGCAACTATACATGCCAAATCCATTATTTATTTATTTCATTTTTCTTCAAGTTTGTATGCTTAATTAATTATTTTATCAATAACCATCTATATAATCTGTGCACTTTTCAGGCTTAATTATTCCATCGTTCAGTCTGGATTTGTTGATCATAAGTGCAAACAAGTGCCCTCATGACCTGATTGACTCCCATGAAACTGCTTCTTGCTACAGATCATGTCCAATATTCGTGCAAGTTCGAGTCTTGAAACGTAGGATTGCAAGGTAATCCCAAAGCTGCCCATTTATTTGTTCAACATGTTAAAATTTAAGAAAAATAACCATTTATTTGTTCAACATGTTAAAATTTAAGAAAAATAATGTATACTAATATATGATTTTTGCAATCATATATGGTATGTTTTATTATGCTTTATTATTTAAAGAGTAATGCTAGAAAAACTACATATTTATACTATATTAGTGTATCATCTCATATGGCAAGTGGTGGACACAATCAACATCCAGTGAGATAAATTCATAAATTGACGTGACGTGTATACCTCACTTGCCACATTAGATGGTACATAAATGTGACACAAAAATATGTGATCTTCCCAACATTTTCCTATTAAGTAATATTATGTGGTGTGTTTTATTGTGCTTTATACATACAATATCAAGTTTTTTTTATTTTTTATTGGAACATATAATATCAAGTTATTAGATTATTTGGTAGTACTATATTAGGGATTGTATACCTGGCGATACGGTTATTTCACTTTTACTATAAATTTGTATATGATTGTCAACCTTGATCTGAATCCGTCCTGTTGCCATCTCTAGTCCCAAATTGTCACATCTAGAAATGTTTACTAGGAGTCCATTAATTGATTATTTCACTTTTACTATAAATTTGTATATGATTGTGCATGCATCAATAATTAGTTCTCATCATTTTAATTTGCGCAGTTGTGACTATTTCTGAGTCTCGACAGATCAAGCTTCCAAATTTCCAAGGAACTAGTATTTGACTGTTGATCTTCCCTTCGTTGAGTCTGTATTTGTTGATCACAAGCAGAGTTAGATTTGAACTTCCATGTAAGTTCTTATTGTTTATTCGAATAATACATTGGTTGTTTTTCATTTTATTTGAACCACTTTTTATTCATTTGTTTCTTCACTTAATTTGTACAGTTCTGCACCTCAATATTGCTCAAGAGCGATTCGGTCTTTCTTTAACTGCTTGGAGTAATCCTCGCTCTTAATATGGCACTGGGAGAGGTTTTTCTTGCGGCGTTTCTGCAGTTGCTGCTCGACAGGTTGACCCCTCGCGAGATTCTTGAGTACTTGGGAAATTTCCGGGGCGTCGGACAGAAGCTGGAGAAGTGGAGGACGACGTTGTCTACAATCGGAGCGGTGCTCAGCGACGCCGAGGAAAGGCAACTGACTGAAGGTGGTGTGAAACTGTGGCTGGATGATCTCAGAGACCTGGCCTATGATATCGAAGACATGTTGGACAAATTTTCCGTTAAAATGTTGAAGCGCATGATAGAGGGACGTGATCAAGCCAGCACAAGCAGGAAGGTACGGAGATCATTTTATAAAGTTAAATTGAGTTTTGATATGAACTCCGAAATGAAGAAGATTACGAAGCGGTTGCAAGACATATCTGAACGGAAAGATAAGTTTGGCTTGAAAGATATTGGGACGTCTGCTAAGGAATCGCGAAGTCTACCAAGTTCAGACGTGTTAGATGAAAAGCTTGTTGTTGGAAGAGATGGTGACAAAGGGGAGATTATTGAATTGTTGTCAAGAAAATACGAGCATGCAGATGCCGCCAATTTTGGTGTAGTTGCTATAGTTGGCATGCCCGGAGTCGGGAAGACAACACTTGCTCAACTTGTATTCAACCACAAAGATGATGCCATGAAGGAGTTTGAGCTAAAGGTGTGGGTATGTGTGTCTGATGACTTCGATGTTGAACGAGTGACAAAGGCAATTCTTGAATCAATCACATCCCAACCCGTTCAAGTGCAGGAGTTCAGTAAAATTCAGCATGATTTGAGTGAGCAATTAAGAGGAAAAAAGTTTTTAATCGTTTTAGATGATATCTGGAACAAAGATGACTCTGATCTATACGATCTCTGGACAAGACTTCAATCCCCTTTTGGCATCGGAGCAGGAGGAAGTAAGATTATTGTGACAACCCGTGATGTGAATGTTGCAAAGATTATGGGAGCCACTGGAGTTCATAATTTGGAGTGTATGGCAGATGATGATTGTTTGGAAATATTTGAGCGACATGCGTTCAGGGGAATTAATAATGGAAAGCCGGTAAATTATGATTTAATTAAGACAAGAATTGTTGAAAAATGTCGTGGCTTACCATTAGCTGCAAGGACTCTCGGTGGTCTTTTACGTTGCAAAGAAAAAGATGAGTGGGGAGAAATATTGAACAACAAGTTATGGAATCTAGCAGACAAGAGTGGCATTCTCCCCGTACTAAAGTTGAGCTATCACTATCTTCCATCAAATTTGAAGCGGTGTTTTGCATATTGCTCAATACTTCCAAATGACTATGAATTTGGGGAGAAGCAGCTCATTCTTTTGTGGATGGCAGAGGGTTTGATTCAACAAAATCCTGACGACAATAAACAAATAGAGGATTTGGGCCGCGACTACTTTCGAGAGCTATTAGCAAGGTCGCTGTTTCAAGAATCAAGCAAAAACAATTCACGATATGTAATGCATGACCTCGTTAATGATTTAGCACAATGGGCAGCAGGAGAAATATGTTTTAGGTTGGAAGATAAGCAAGGTGATAACTTGCAAAGCACTTGCTTTCGAAGGGCTCGCCATTCGTCTTTCATTGCTGGTCAATTTGATGGAGTTATGCGATTTGAGGACTTTCCAAAAGTTGAACGCTTGCGAACATTCCTGCCACTTTCACTTTCAGATTCCAGGGGATGGGCCAAATATTTGCCTCGTAAGGTTACTTTTGAGCTATTACCACAGTTGCAATACTTACGAGTGCTCTCGTTCAATGGCTACAAAATAACTGAGCTGCCAGAGTCAATCGGTGATTTGAGGTTGTTACAGTATCTTGACCTTTCCTATACATATATAGCCAGTTTGCCTAAATCAACAAGCACTCTTTACCACCTGCAAACATTGATATTGGAAGGTTGTTCTCAAATGAAGTCATTGCCCGCGAACATGAGTAATCTAATTAATTTGCGCCATCTCAACAACTCAGATGCATCTTCGTTGAAAGGAATGCCTTCGCAACTAGGTCGATTGACAAATCTACAATCACTGCCTCTTTTTGTGGTGAGCGAAGGAAGTGATCATTCAGGGATAAGAGAGATAGGGCCCCTATTGCATCTCCGAGGGACATTGTGCCTCTCAGGATTGGAGAATGTGACTAATGTCGAGGATGCCAGGAGGGCCAACTTGAAATGCAAGGAGAGGCTTGATTCACTGGTCCTAAAATGGTATTATTCAAGCGACACGAGAGAAACAGAATCCGCTGTGCTTGACATGTTACAGCCTCATACAAAGCTCAAGGAGCTCACCATCAAGGGTTATGCCAGAGAGGAATTTTCATCATGGGTTGGAGGTCCATTGTTCTCTAATATGGTGCTTGTGCGCTTAGAGGAATGTAACAATTGTTTATCCTTGCCACCTCTCGGACAATTGCCTCGTCTCAAAGAGCTTTATATTAGAGGAATGAATGCAGTCGAAAGTGTTGGTGCTGAGTTTTATGGTGAGTGTGTCATGCCTTTTCCGCTGTTAGAGATTCTCAAGTTTGTGAATATGCGGCATTGGAAGGTGTGGCTTCCTTTCCAACTGGATCACGGAAGTGGTGTTTTCCCTTGCCTAAAAAGGCTTTCAATCAAGGAATGTTCTAAGTTGGAAGGAAAACTGCCAGAGAAGCTTGATTTGTTAGCCGAACTTGAAATTGTTCAATGTGAGGAATTGACGGTTTCGATTGCCAACTACAAACAGCTTCGTCAACTAAACATTGACGGTTGTAAAGTGTTGGAACATACAACTGCTAAGGTTGAGTTTGAGTTATTAGAGTCCTTGTGCATTTCAAACATTTCGGAGGTGATGTCTCGGCCAACAGGGGAATTGTTCAGGAAGGGACTAAGCAAGGTTAGAGATTTGAAGATCAATGGATGTGAGAAGTTGACGTCTTCACTGAAGAATGAGGCTAGATTATTGCAGCGGTTGACTTCTCTTGGCCGTTTGGAAGTTAAAGACAACTCTCCTCTAGTTGAAGAATTGGGAGAAGAAGCAGAGGAGTTGCTGCAATTGCAAATATTGGATTGCAAGCTTGAATTTCTAGAGTTAAGAAAGTGCGAAAATCTTTTGAAGCTACCAAAAGGGTTAAATCAGCTGTCGTCTCTTCAAGAGCTTCGCATACACGAATGTTCAAGTCTAGTTTCTTTTCCAGATGTTGGTCTGCCACCTTCTCTTAAAGACATCTGGATTGCAGAGTGCAATTCGTTGATATATTTTGCAAAATTCCAGATTCCCCAAAATCTCAGAAGAATAGAGATAATATATTGCAAAAGTTTGAAATCACTAGTAGATGAGGAGGAATGTGAACGACTGGGTTTAATAGCACCGAACGGGTTCTTCAGCAACAACACCTATCACTGCCTTGAATATATTAGGATCTGTAGCTGCCAAAATCTGAAATCCTTACCGGATGGCTTATGCCACCTCAGCAATCTTCAAGAGCTATGTATTATAAAATGTGGAAGTCTTGTTTCCATCCCGAGACTGAGTGGGGGGAGAAGACCCTCCAACCTGAGAAATATCTTGATCCGAGATTGCGAGAAATTGGAGGCGTTGCCCGAAGACATGCACAATCTCAACTCTCTTGAGAGTTTGTTCATCGACTACCGTGAAGGTTTGACTTTTCCTCCCAACCTAACATTTCTTCGAATTTGGGAGGTCAAGAGCTGTAAGTCATTGTGGGAGTTGGAGTGGGGGTTGCACAGACTCACCTCTCTTAGACGCTTAGAGATTATCGGTGAAGACCCGGATACGGTGTCGTTTCCACCCGACATGGTACGGATGGAGACGCTCTTCCCCAAATCTCTCACTAGCCTCTCAATAGATGGCTTCCCGAATCTGAAGAAACTGAGCAGCAAGGGCTTTCAATTCCTCCCCTCCCTTCAATCTTTGAAACTCTCCTATTGTCCAAAGCTAGCATCCATTCCAGAGGAGGGTCTGCCTCCTTCACTTACGAAACTTTGGATCTATGAGTGTCCAGTGCTAAAAGAGAGATGCCAACCAGGAAAAGGACGCTACTGGCACAAAATATCCCACATCCCTTGCATACAGATAGATGGCACACTGATATGAAGCTGATGGTCCAGGTATCATCTCTCGAGGAATGTTTTAATATTAATATTATTATTATTATTAATCATCTTTATTCTTTATTTTTTGGGTAATTAATCATCTTTATTCTTGTAAAGTAAAGTAATCCACATATTTTGGGTTGGGTCAAGGTTTTGGGGGTTGAGGAGTGGCTGCTTTGGGAGGTCTTCAATTGGCTGACAACCTGGATATTTCTTGGCCAACATTTCTTCTCCCGGATTCCTATATTTGCTTTTTTTTTTTTGGTAAACGATTGCTATGTTTGCTTGGCCCCTTTTCACTGATTTGTATTATAACTTTGTAAATCAGGCCACTTTCACCTAATGTTTTATTTTATTTTAGCAAATTTTGACTTATGAGCTAGTAATGCATTTTATTTAATGCATCGAGAATAAGCAATCAACAAAGAAATGGAAATGCAAATGATGACCACTAAATGACTTCCTTTACCATAACTTGTCTTCCTGAAAGTAGATAATATGTGCCAACAAATTTTGGTCAATCAAATCCTTATACCAAGCTTTCGTTACTTATTCAAAAAGTGCATTATTCATCTAATTGATATGTAATAAATTGGTGACGGTTATACGTTTTAACTGAGTTCTAAGGAAAATTGAGGGTAGTAATACATCAGTACTAAAACGTGAATTTGTGAAAAACTGGTTCGATTTTATTCGTGGATTTTATGTGGGATGGTGATTGTCCAATTTTCCATTTTTTATTTGACTCTCAATTTCATTCCAAACGCACAAACCACGTCAGGGCTGACGCCGACTTAACGGCGATCCGAATCATCTTTTCGTTCCCGTCAGCAAAATAACGCCGTTCATCCCGAAACAAAAATCGTTAAAGCCTCATATTCTTTCCCAGATTTCATAATGCAATTATAGGCCCATTTCTGGCCCAACGTCTCTCTCTCTGCTTTCCGAGTCATTTCATTTTTCCCGAAAAATAAAAAAGTTCTTTCCCTTTTGATCGAATTCATGTCGGTACGTAATCTCTTTCTTCAATCCGAATATAAATTCTTAACCTTTGTATGGCTTTATTTGTTTTTGGTTTAAATTTAATCTTTGCGATGCTTATTTGCTGGATTTCTGATTGGATTGAGCTCTAATTCATTTAGATTTATTCATTAATTTCTATTGACTTGATTGTAATTCTCTCAGATGCATTGGTTTTATATTAATTTCTTAGCAAAATTCATGTTTTTAGTATTAATTTTTATGTTTTTCTCATTATTAAAGTAAATACATATACTTGATGCAAAATTTGGATTCTTCAGAGGAGCAGATTATAGTTTTTCAGTTTGATTTATAGTTTTGCTTAATTAGGAATTTAGTGAAAATGAAAATGAACAGAAAAGGGTTAGTGAGAAAATGACAAGTTTTCTTCGTGTTTATTACAAAATTAGTAAGTTGAAAATTTTGAGAGTATATTGCTCCCTTCGCCCATGAGTGGTAGGTCTCGGGTTCGAGATTTGGGAGCAGCCTCTCCATAAATGGGGGTAAGGCTAGCTGACATTCACCTCTTCCAGACCCTGCGTAAAGCGAGAGCCTTGTGCACTGGGTACGACCTTTTTTATTGCTTCTTGGAGCAGGTATTGTTTCGAGAGTGTGAATCCCATGTCAGGAATTGAAGCGTTACATAAATAGTTTGAATGATCTTGGGAGTCTCCACCCGTTGCCTATTGGTTTCTGGTTGGATGCTCAATTTGTAATAGAATAAAAGGTATTGTTAATTTTTTTATTATCTTTCATTGTTTGAGTGGATTGCTTCCTGATGGTGTTTATGACTGGTTTCTGTATCTACTTTTAATCCTTAGTACATTAAGGACATTGCGTACTTCCTAAATTCTCATGGTCAAGTTTTTGTATGGTTCTGTATGTACGTATGTGATCTTCATCCCGACTTTGAATGCATAAACTAGCTGGATGAAGAGGTTTTGTTGTTATTACCTTGCCCAAAACAAGGATTTCATTTAGGGCTAAGTAGATTTCTTTTAACTGGGTTCTTATGTCGTCGGGGAAGGTTAGAGTTCTTTATCCTTTTTTGTATTTCAGTCAATTGGTGTATCTTTCGACATATGTGCTAAGTGCTTCGTGAAAATGGATTTATGTTGTCTAAATAGTTGTGTTTCAGTTGCCTTTTCTGATCTTCTTCCTCCCTGTCTAATATCTATTTTCTATCCTTTTCATAGGACATTACCTCCATGGTATGCTGGTTGCTTTATGTTTATATATTATCGTAATATTAGTTGTTGATACACAAAATTAGTGAGGACTTTGGTACAGCAGAAAGTGTTAAGTTTGTGACCTTCGCTAGATTGCTCCGATCACTAGTGTGGATAAGTATGTAAATGGATAGAGACAAGGAAGCAAACACAAGATGTACGTGGTTCACCCAGATTGGCTACGTCCACGGAGTAGAGGAATTCTCATTAATTGTGAAGGGTTTACACAAGTACATAGGTTCAAGCTCTCCTTTTGTGAGTACTAGTGAATGATTTAGTACAAATGACATTAGGAAATATTATGAGAGAATGATCTTTATTTATAGAAGAGAGTTTCTAGTTTCATTCTGACATTGACACATGTCGTGTTATGATTGGCTTCTGATGTTGACACGTGTCGTGCTATGATTGGCTTCTGATGTCGACACGTGTCGCGCTGTGATTGGCCTCCTGGTTTGAGGGAAACTCTTCTGGGTCCTTAACTGTATAACGTTGATCGGTGCTCAATAGTTTTGGGATTGGTCAAGTATGGTACAAACATTAGTCTTCAAACCTGTAAGCGACCAACATTCTGTTAGAGCAATACCATTTTGTTTTTCCACTAATCCACATGAGATGAAACCCAAACATGTCAAAAAAATTTGTGCCTTTCAACACAGTCAACACATGGATTAGTCCATTGACATTTAGCTTAATGAACCATTGTTCTTTACAACATGGCTGCAATTTTTATATACAAACATTAGTCTTTTACCACAAATTTTCAAGATTGTCTGCGTGTTCACCAATAACACAAAGGCTTCCAAAATTCCAACGACCCCTTTAATTTCTTCTCAAAAATTCAAAATCCATTTTAATCCAAACTGGAAAAAAGCAAAACCTTAAAAAAGCACATGCAAATAATTCTAAACTAATGTTTCCTCTCCTCCTCTTCGTGTTTGTAACCCCCTGCAGCATAAAACCCAGAAAAACAAACCTTCACACAACCTCAACAACTCCTCTCATCAAAAACTACGAATCCATTTAAATCCAAGAATTACCAATCCATGTCCGAATCGGAAAAAAAGCAGAAGCGCAAAAAAACCCAAAAAATTACGGCAACGTTGCAAATAGCAGCAAATCAGAGATTTGCCAACTGAAGAACAAAAACGCAAAATTCTCCTTTAACAGGGAAAACCCAAGAGAGCACCACAATTGACAATAAAAGGAAACGATTAAGGTTTCATCAAAACAAAGGAAAAACCAAAAATAAAAACCAAAAGAAAATGATTATAAAAGAGGTGTAAATCGGCCTAAAACCCAGCCACAACCCAGAAATCCCAAACGGAAAAAGGGGAAACAACAGGAATCCTTTACCCCAATTAGAGATGTCGAAACCCTCGGAAAGCAAAAAATCCCAAATCTAAATAGACGCACTACGGCTCGGCAACCACAAAATCCCTTAAACCACGAAAATCAGCAACCCTTTCCGCGAAAGAAAGGACGGATATCGCAGGGAAACAGAGGATTGGAAGAAAGAACGGCCAAAACGAAAAGAGCAAAAGCCGAAATCAGGAAAAGCAACGAAGGAACAAAACCCTAACTCGTTAAGAAGACTCTCAAAGTCGAGAGAAAAAGATGAGCAACGCGTGGAAAACAGGGACACAAACGGAAAGAAAACAGAGAAGCGAGGGCAGTTCCGTCCGGACACTGGTGATCTACAGTGCCGGGGGAAACTCATGTTTAGTATATACTAGATATTAGGCCCGTGCATTTCCGCGGGAACTAGTTGTTTCAAGCGTAATCGAATGAATAAAACACATTTAAGTTGAATAAATTCAACACAATTATGAACAAACAAAGGGATAAATGAATGAATGAGGTTGATAAGATAATCAATTTTGTTTTTATATATATTCAGGTGAGCTACCATATAAATACATTGTACAATGAGTAGGAAGAAACTGAATGTCTTTGATTAGAAAGAGATGGTTACCCAAAAAGTTCTGTTTCCTTTAGAAACAGAACAAACATATAGTTCACAGTCCTGCAATGTAGGCAACCATTTCAACTGGTAATTGAAAACAGAAAGTGTTGAGGACTTGTTCAAGTAGCTAATTTTGTAACCACAACTGTTCAAATGCAAAAATAAGCAGAAGGTCTGTTTCCATACAAAACTGAAGAAACAGAAGCAAGCTGCAGTTTACACATATTTTGCCCCTGTAGTTAAGACCGCAAAATATATGCCCTGCAGCCTACATACCTCACGTAGGAATTAGCAAACCACAGAAAAAGCGGTGTTTAAGCAGGTAAGTCGTCAAGCATAGATGTTCAAACAAAAAAATATGCAGCATGGTGTGCAGTATTCGATGACGGAGAGCATGGCTATTCACTTTTTCTGAGACCGGACATCTTCGACACTATAGCAAAAAACATAAATCATAATGTAACAAAGGCAGCCATTATGGACGCTATTCAGGCATGCGTTGATACTCATAATTGTGTTCACTTATCCATATTATATTTGAATATGAATGAGGATAAATGGTTGATACTTATAACTGTGTTCACTTATTCATAATAAAATTTAAAAGGATTCCAATTCAATAAACCACATATCCAAATCAATTCAAACTAAATATCTAATATTCAATCACATATTCAATTCAAACTACATGGTTAATATTCAATTAGATGTTCAATTAGAAAATGATGACGCATGGGTCTTCACCGACTCAATTTCATTTATACAGAGTGCTTCCCCCCTTTCTTCACTCTCGCTCTTCGCTTTCTCACTGCAACCTTAAAACTCTAAAATCACAAGCCAACCATGACCAAACCCTCCTCAACTCTTCTTTCTCCCTTCTCTCTTTTTCCTCTCACTTTTATCTCTGTTACTCACTCAATACAAAGTGGCGTACGGCGACGATTTTAGAAATTCTTATATTAATTTTTTTTATGAAGCAGAAATATCTGGATTCCATATATAGTTCCCAGAAATATATAGGTTTAAAGCTACATCTGGGTTCCATGTACAGTTTGGGATCCCTACATGTAATTTGCTATCTATTGCGGGTTTTGATAAAACTGAGAAACAGGAAAAATCTCTTGGGATTTTCTGTGTTCAATCTGTGTGTAATTTTCAGAAACAGGAAATGAGATTTTTCTGGGTTCAAAATACACCCATTGAAAAATCTGGATTCCATGTAACTAATATTCATACAGCTCAGAAAAATCTTTCAAGAAGCTTCGAGTCCGAATCACACCTTGGACTCTGATCGTTCTTCTATGGTTGTATTTTGTTGCTCTTTCCGTATTGTTATTTCTGTAGTTTTTATTTTTTAAAACTTTCAATAGGTGCTAAATCCAAATTTTAATCTTTTTTGGTATTTTGGGTATGCTCTGTTTGGATGCTCAGAGAGATGGGATATACTTTTGGATATGCTCTATAAAAAACTACAATTTACATTTGGTTTTGGTTATTTACTGATGGGATGTTGTGATGGGGATTAGTAACTTTCAGTATTCTTAAATTCTTTTTAATCTGCAAAATTAAATTGCCCATTGAATTAAATTGATATTGCATAATGTCATCAAGTTGACACCGACAACAATGAAATTACCAACTTAGAATTAAGAGCTTTGTTAGTTTATTCGAATTTGATGCTCTCTCATATGGTCGTCTCATATGGTCGAGAAATATATATAGTTGTCTTATATTTTATAAGAGAAATTAAGTACATTGGACAACATCATTCATCCTCTATGTTTATTTTTAATTGCTTTTCTTAATCTATTTTCCCATCATTTTTTTTGCTGCTATGTAATCTCATTTGGTTTCGATTTTCCTACAGATGTTCATCTAAAAAAAAATACTTCATCCGTATACACTCTACATCACTCCTCAGGTATACAATTCTTTTTTTTCCTTGGTCAATCATTATTTTCCTTTTACTCCATTTTGAATCTTCAGTTTGGAACAAAGCTTATTATTGTTGTTTTGGTGTACAGATCATTGCATTTTAACTTTGAATTAAAATAAGGGAATTTTAACAAAAACCTCTTGGTACTGTTCACTTTAACGAAAAACCACATTTTTTCACTAAAAAGTTAATACTGACACTATTTACTTTACCTTTCATTTTGTCCTTATCGTTGAAAAGACATGGGTTATGATGATCCTAATTATTGGCTATATAAATACAATTTTGTAGTGCTTATTTTTGTTTCGTTTGAAATTGGCCTTAAGAATGGTTAAAAGCGTTTTTTATGAAAATATTTTTAAAATCAATTCTTATTAAAATGTCAAGTAAGTTCTGGAAAATCACTTTATTGCTTCATGCAATGATTTAAGTGTTTTCAGTAATTTTAAAAACAGTTCCAAACAAGCTCTTTGACTATATGATAGTGAATCCAAGACTGACCAAATTTTGGATTCAACACAAATAACACAACATAAAGTATGAAAGTTTAGTTTTAAATGAGTTGAGCTAACACAAACACAATGAGTTTAACTAAACACAATAAACCTACATTGGTTTGATTCTACCCATTCCATAGATCCCACATCGCTCAGGGGTGAGGATCATCTATGCCTTATATGTACATGCTCACCTCCTTTAACACGAGTCATTTTGGGAGCTCATTGGCTTCGGAGATTCTACCCATTCCATAGATCCCACATCGCTCAGGGGTGAGGATCATCTATGCCTTATATGTACATGCTCACCTCCTTTAACACGAGTCATTTTGGGAGCTCATTGGCTTCGGATTCCAAAGGAACTCCGAAGTTAAGCGAGATCGTGCGAGAGCAATCCTAGGATGGGTGACTCACTGGAAGTTCTCGTGTGAGTTCCCAGAAACAAAACCGTGAGGGCGTGATCGGGGCCTAAAATGGACAATATTGTGCTACGACAGAGCCGAGCCCGGGTCGGGATGTGACAACTATGATCTTTAACAAGGCTAGGGATGAGAAGAAGACAGGTGGAAAACCCGAGTCACCAGGAAAGGTTGATCCTAATATCAGGCATGGAGGAGGAGTGGATCCTGGCATTGGCAGGCCTTCGTCTGTAAGATTTTTTCTCATAACTGTTGTCCCATTTCTTTCTCTAATGATTTGATGTATACATGAGTCAGCCAATAGAAATACATTCTTTGCGGTTTTCTTAGCTGCAAGTTATTGCTTTTCAAGTGACGTTGGTCGTACAAAATACAACCATATGTAACACTGCCTTATCGGTCAAACTCAGCATACCATTTGATGTGAAAATCCATGCAACTGACTTATATAGAACTCTAGTAAGGAAATGTGGCGAAAGACAGATCTAATGTTAGGGCCAAGATATATGAAAAATAAAAGAACACAAGATGATTCGGCCGTTTTATCTGCATTATTCCATGCAAGTGGAATTGGCATACGTTAACTCGGGTTGTCTCCTTTTAGACAGATGTAGCCTAATGGGAACATTTGTTTGTTTTATTGTGATTAATTGAAAGAACTAATGGCCCTGGAAATATTTGCTCTTGTCAATTGATCATAGTGTGACCTTTTTCTATGCGTTTTCTGTATCTGCTGCGTTTCCAGTTGTAGACTAGTAGAACGAATAACTGGAGGGTGATTATTTCTGCTGCCATGATCTAATATGCTTAAATTCCTCACTCTATGCGGATGATTTGATTTGGTTTGATTTCCTGGTGCACATAAAAAATGGTTTTGCTGCATTCATCAACCACCGGCAGAGTTTTGACAATGTTGTTCTCCTATGTGGAGGAGCACGGTGTTCTGTAACTGGCTGCACTATATTTCCTCACTTACTCTATGTCTATGAAATTGGCAGCCGGGGAAGTGAAGTTTGAAGCAATGGTTAGCAGTTTGCCTAAGGAAATTGTACGTGTTATCCTTTTGAGACTACCTCCTAAAGCTTTGATCCGATTGTTAGTTTATAGATTTGATGCTGTTTTGGGAGCTTTCTTGTATAAAAGAAAACAAGGAGTTGCAGAGAGTATTCACAAAGATGAGTGAACAAGACGTTTCATTTCTCTTCTTTCTGACAATCGAATGGACATTACCGAAAACACTCACATTACAGAGCATTAGCACATTTCTCTCTCATATCAGAGAAAATACATCACAACCATTCATTTCATCTATCCTATGAGATAGCTACAGTTGTCACTCTATATCATTAACTCTCACTTAATCTAGAGCATCCATTTGGAATGTAATCCAAAGGCTATAATTAAAACAGGTAAACTGAAATGTTTTATTTCAGCTAAAAACACTTAAACACTAACACTCCCTTCTAAGTGTTTAGCTGAAATCACTCCTAAAGCCTTCCTCAAATACTCAAATCTATCTCTTGCCAATGCTTTTGTAAAGATATCTGCAACTTGTTCTTCAGTTTTGCAGTAAATCAGATCAACTTCACCATTCTGCAGTGCATCTCGGATGAAATGAAATCTTCTGTTTATGTGTCTTGTCTTATGATGAGCCACTGGATTCTTAGAGATTGCAATAGCTGAAGTGTTATCGCATAGAATTTGAGTAGGTTCCACTTGTTCCTCTCCAAAATCTGATAAGACAAACCTTAACCAGATGGCTTGTGCAGTTGCCTCTGCAGCACTAACATACTCTGCCTCTGCAGTGGACAAAGCTACACTGCTTTGTTTGATTGAGGCCCAAGAAAATGCTCCAGAACCAAAACTAAAAGCATATCCGGAGGTGCTCTTCATGTCATCTTCACTTCCTGCCCAATCACTATCACAATATCCAATAAGCACAACATCCTTGCCTTTTTCATATGCAATTCCATAGTCCAGTGTGCCTTGAATATATCTTAGCACTCTCTTTGCAGTTCCCATATGTTTCCTGGTTGGATTATGCATGAACCGAGCAAGTAGACTTGCAGCAAACATGATATCAGGTCTTGTAGCTGTTAAATATAACAAACTACCAACTATCTGCCTGTAAAGACTTTCATCAGCTATTTCACTTCCATCTTCTTTGCTTAATCTTTCATTTGTTGCAAGTGGAGTTGCAACAGGTTTGCATTCTTTCAATCCGAATTTCTCCAACAGAGTCCTTGCATATTTCTTTTGATGCAGAAAAATACAACTCTCAGTTTGAATGACTCCAAGCCCCAAGAAATGATGCAATAGTCCCAAATCAGACATTTCATACTTTCCCATCATTTCTGTTTTAAACTCATTCATCAATGCAGCTGAACTTCCTGTGTATATGATGTCATCTACATACAGAGAAACAATAAGTATTCCTGCCTCAGTTGCTTTGATGTAGAGAGTTGCTTCACTTGGACTTCTGTGAAAACCAGAGTTGCAGAAATGAGAATCAATTTCTTTGTACCAGGCCCTTGGTGCCTGTTTCAACCCATACAAAGCTTTCTTGAGCTTGTAAACCTTGTCTTCCTTGCCTCTAATCACAAAGCCAAGTGGTTGGTCTACATATACTTCCTCATTTAGAACTCCATTCAGAAATGCAGACTTCACATCAAGTTGGAAAAGCTTCCATCCTTTATGTGCAGCAAGCCCAATTAAAGTTCTAATAGTGTCAAGCCTTGCCACAGGAGCAAATGTCTCATTGAAATCGATTCCAGGCTTTTGAGAGTATCCCTTAGCCACTAACCTTGCCTTATTCTTCTGTATAGACCCATCTAGGTTCAATTTTGTTTTATAGATCCACTTGACACCCACAACCGGCTTATCAAATGGTCTATCAACAAGTTCCCAGGTGCAATTCTTCTCTATCATGCCTATTTCTGCTTCCATTGCCTTCTGCCATGATTCATCTTTTACTGCTTCCTCAAAGTTCTCAGGCTCAATAATGCACAGATTGCATTTTGCATATATTTCTGTCAAACTTTTGAACTTCAAAGGAGTATGATCATAGTCTTGAGGACCTGTGTTACTCTGCATTTGCACCAGTCTTGAATCATTTTCAATTGACTCATTTGCTTCAGATGAAGATGCTAAGAATTCATCATTTTCATCACTCTTATCACTTGAATTTCCTTCCACATTTTGTTCACACAATTTCTTTCCAGGTATGGATACACTGATGATTTTCTCAGATTGTGACTCCCAATCCCAGCAAGCATTTTCATTGACTATTACATCTCTTGACACAATTATTTTCTTTGAGATAGGATCATAGAGTCTATACCCTTTCTCACATGTGCCATATCCCAAAAATATGCATTTAGTACTTGTTTCATCCAATTTCTGTCTAACCTGTCTTGGAATGTATGCATAACACACAGAACCAAAAATCTTTAAGTGTTTGATCCCTGGTTTTCTTCCACTATATGCCTCGAAAGGAGTCTTCTTATCAAGAGACTTGGTAGGACATCTGTTCAAAATATACACTGATGTATTAACAGCTTCTGCCCAGAATTCAAATGGGACACCCTTTTCAATCATCATACACTTTGACATCTCAACTATGGTTCTATTCTTCCTCTCAGCTACTCCATTCTGCTGAGGTGTGTATCCCACTGTAAACTGTCTTTCCATGCCCATTTCTTCACAAAATTCCCTGAATTCAACAGATACATATTCTCCTCCTCTGTCACTTCTCAACTTCTTCAATTTATATCCACTTTGCAATTCAACTGTGAGCTTGAATTTCTTGAATACACTAAACACCTCTGACTTGTTCCTTAAGAAGTAAACCCAACACATCCGAGTGCAGTCATCTATGAAGGTGAGAAAATACTTATTTCCAGCCTTTGTAGAAATCTGCATGGGTCCACAAATGTCAGAGTGAATGAGTTCAAGAGGTTGTGTGGCCCTCCATGATGCTTCCTTTGGAAATGCATCTCTGCAATGCTTCTCAAAAGCACACCCTTCACATATCTCATTTGTCATTTCAAGATCCGGCAAACCCAACACCATATCATGCTCTTTGAGTTGTTTCAAACTGCTCAAATTCAAATGTCCTAACCTCCTATGCCAGATTTTAGAAGACTAAAACACACTAGTCTTTAGAGCAACCTGCATCTCAGGTATAAGTCTCAAAGGAAAACTTCTATTTCCCTTCATTGGTATTCTAGCTATCAGATTAGACATTGAACTATCATCATATATCTCTGCAGTTGTACCTCCAAACACAAGAAAGTAACCGTGTTCCATCATTTGCCCTACACTGAGCAAATTTTCTTTTAACCCTGGAATTAACATCACTTCTTTGATATATCTCCTTCCCATTTTGGTATCAACTACTAAACTTCCTTTCCCTGTGACTTCAATGAGCTGTCCTGTACCCATCTCTACCTTAGCAGTCATATTTCTATCAATGTCAATCAGTAACTCCTCCCTTCCAGTCATATGGTTACTACAACCACTGTCTACATACCATATATCTTCATTTTCCTTCACATTAACATTATTGCAGACATAGAACATGGTAGGAGTATCATTGACTTGATTAACAAAATTCACATGTTGATTAGTCTTCTCCTTCTTGACTCGGCAATCTCTTGCAATATGCCCCAACTTATGACAACTATGACACCTTGGTTTATCTTTGAACCAACATTCACCAAAATGCAATTTATCACAATGAATACAGGGATTCTTAGCTCCTTCAGAAGTACCTGCAACTTTTCCAGTTTGATTTGCAGGTCTATGATCTCCTTTCTTCCATTTAGACTTCCAATTCTTCTGTGGTTTGAACCCTTGATTCCCATTGTACTTATTCTGTTTTGGAGCAATACTGAGACTAACAAATGCTTTCTCAGTATGAGATTCATCATGCCGATCAATTCTTTGCTCATAACCTTTGAGAATTGCTACCACATCTTGAACATCAACAATATCTAGATCCTTAGTATTTTCAATCACAGAAGCAATACTATCATAGGACCTAGGTAAACTTATTAGCAACTTTTGAACGATTCTCTGATTACTTATCTCCTCACCATAGCTTCTCATTTGACTAATCAAATCAAATAACCTAACTAGATATGCAGAGAAAGCTTCATTTTCACCCATTCTAGTATATTCAAAACCCCGGCGTAAGCCTTGGAGTTTCACAGCCCGTACCTGTTTATCTCCCACAAATTCTTGTTTCAGCACATTCCAAGCAGCATTTGCAGTCTCTTGGATTGCGATTCTCGGAAAGATCTGATCCGAAACCGCACCTTGGATGATTCCAAGTGCCTTCGCATCTCTGACTATATTCTCCTTCAATAACTTGCTTTCAGCTACAGTAAGTTCTTCATCCTTATTCGTCGAAGTTTCGACACCATTTTCGACGATATCCCATAGCTCGTGCGATCGGAATATTGTCTTCATCCGAATCTGCCAGAAATCAAAGTTTTCACCATTGAAAACCGGTGCACGAAGATCAGCTCCACTCGATCCAGCCATGTGAGACGAGATCTAAGATCACTACACTTTCTTCTCCGCGTTTTCTTCAGTGAGAACTCAACGGTCAGTTCGAGCTCTTCACTGTGAGCTTCACAGATTCACGCCCAGTTGCAGAGGATGCAACCTGGCTCTGAGGCCATGTTAGTTTATAGATTTGATGTTGTTTTGGGAGCTTTCTTGTATAAAAGAAAACAAGGAGTTGCAGAGAGTATTCACAAAGATGAGTGAACAAGACGTTTCATTTCTCTTCTTTCTGACAATCGAATGGACATTACCGAAAACACTCACATTACAGAGCATTAGCACATTTCTCTCTCATATCAGAGAAAATACATCACAACCATTCATTTCATCTATCCTATGAGATAGCTACAGTTGTCACTCTATATCATTAACTCTCACTTAATCTAGAGCATCCATTTGGAATGTAATCCAAAGGCTATAATTAAAACAGGTAAACTGAAATGTTTTATTTCAGCTAAAAACACTTAAACACTAACACCGATGCACCTCGGTGTCCAAGCCTTGGAACTCCATGATAAAAAATCCCAGCTTTATTCGCACCCACCTCAGCTGTACCATCGATTTTAACCAGTTTGGCACCCACCACCTCCTTCTGCAATGTGTTCGTGGAGACAATCCAGTGGAGCTGAATTACTATTTGCATTATGATAACCATGCTTTTGATGAGTACTGCAAGCTAGAATATCCAAGTGTTCCCAAGCGCAATAGATTTCTTCGTGTGGTTGGAATACGAGGATCCGAATACTTTTTATGAGGGTTTATTCACTTGCTAGAGGATTGTGGAGTGGTCCTCATTCTTTTGATCCCGTTTGTAAAGGCTTTGATTCTCGCAAATTTCAGGCTCTTGTGAACGGAGCTGTTCATTGGCAGGCATGGCGCCGCTTGAACGATGGCCTTTGTAGTGTTTGATAATCATCTGATTAGTCCGCCTTTTAGCATAATTCGTGGAGACCGAGGATCTAACCATGTACAAGTCCCAACCATATAGTTTATTTCTATTAGCACTGGTAACCTGGTAGGCTTTCATTTCTGTATAGGACCGAAAAGAGGAAAGTCGATCTCACCAAACCAGTATTAAGAAACATATCTAACCTTAATTGAAGCAGAGAGAGGTTGTGGGAAGATTGTTAAGTGAATATTCATATGCAACAAAAAGGAAATTAAGAAGTTGGTTCCTTTCTGTCGGTTTCTTTTGGCTAATTATATTAACACCCTACAAATTGTCCAATAAACCTCACATACTTAATACACTTTACATTTGTTTTTTCATTTAAAATTTATCTTAATACACCTCACATACTTTCTCATAATACCACACACCCCACATTCTCAATATACCTCTTATATTTTGTACATACACCCCACATTTTATTTACACCCCACATTTTTCAAATCTTATAACACTCATTTTTAATTTTCAGGGATTGAATCTAACGATTTGAACGTTTAGTTTGCCAAAAGATTTCAAATCAAAACCGAATTGTTCTCAGATTTATTTCACAAGTCTTTAGACTTAGTCTTGAACAAGATAAATAAAGACTCTCTCTCTGCTAATGATCCAGGTGTAGAAGTTAATTAATAAATCAAAATTAAATCGGTCTTAGATTTCTTTAAATGCAGGCCATGTCTCACCTCATTTTCCACGGATCATCTCCCAGTGACAAGAAAAGAAAGAAGAAAAAAGAAAGAAAAACTCGCGATGAGAAACGGACGTCAATCAAATGGCAAAAGATTGAGAGTAGGAGTTTATGTGGAGAATGGCTATCCTCAATTTGTAAAAGTAGTATATGACTAGCACTAATATGACTCATGTTACTGGGTACTCAAGATTAATATGAACCTTAAAAGATGAATATGAATATAGAAGTTTAAATTATGCAGCTAACGCAAAAGTAAATAATTATTGATGTCATCGAAATCACTAAAACAATGAAAAATATGAAGTCTTACCTCATGTGAAGCTTCCGAAACATCGATTTCATGTTCCATTCGTCAAAAACAATTTTTCTCAATCAATATGTTTGTAGTTTCATTGGTTAGGCTTTTGTTCAACAATGGAGGATGAGAGGGTTTTGATAGTTGAGAGGATAACTAATACGCTAAAAGTGATTTGGGGTGTAATTATAAATTGAGTAAACTGCCGATTTGCCCCCTGAACTATCACCCAAATTTTGATTTCCCCTGAACTTTTTAATTGGAAAAATAAGGACTTAAACTATTTTTTTTTTGCCGATTTGCCCCTGCTGTTAATTTTTCATTCATTCCATCCAAATTTCTGTTAAATGGAAGTATGTGCACAACATGTGTAGGTAGTTCGGTTGCTTCATTCTTCAAAATAATAAAAAACCTTAGATTTCTAAAATATAAACCTATGCAAATATGTGTGATTCTATAGCTTTTGTATCTGAAGGTCTAGTGAAGTGACATTTTTGTCCATAAAGAAGAGTTACGTGGTTTGCACATAATAAGAGTTAACGTTAATTTGGATGAAATCTATGAAAAACTAACGGTAGGGGGAAATTGGCCAAAAAAATTAGTTTAAGTCCTTAATTTTCAAATTAAAAAGTTCAGGAGGGAAATCGAAAGTTGGGTGACAGTTCAGGGGGAAAATCGGCAGTTTACTCTTATAAATTTATATATATTTTTTAAACCTAATAAGGTCAAAATTATCATTGCATAGTAGAGTAAATAAGTCATATAATATTAAATTTTAGGGGTGTAATATCCACACACTCATTTTTACTTCTCCCACACCTTTTTGGTTTTCGGCCATCAGATCGGATGAATTGAAGAAGATCAACGGACAGAAATTAACAAGAGGTGTGTGAGAAGTAAAAAATGGTGTGTGGATAGCACACCCCAAATTTTAATGTGGGGTGCATTCAACATTTTGTGAGGTGTTAATATAAAAAGCCTTTCTTTTTTGTTTTTATGGAATTGGCTTTTGTGTATTTTGCGGAATTGGTTCACTATAGCACTACTAATTTTATTGGTTCATTTTAGCACTACTAATTTTACTGCGGGGAGAATGATTATTGAAAAGCAAATTTCACATGGCAAAGACACAAGTTACTTGTCATAAGTCTAAAATTACATGTCACTGATTCAGTTCCATAAAGCTTAATTCGTCTCACTTAATCTTCAAAATTAACATAATAAGCTAGCATTTTCACTTTATGAAAATCTTGCTCTCGTTTCCTTAAACATCTAGATGTTCATTAATTATAAGGAAAACCAACGAAAGTCCAAAAAAACTTTAATTTTAATGAAAAATAACAATTAAATGTGTACTGAATAGTACCATAGAAAGGTACAAATGTAGTTTTTAAGTTAACAGTACCAGGAGTGTTTCGTTAAAACTCCTTTAATTATATGCTAATAAAACTTGCTCTTCATCTTCAAATTGATCATAATCAAATATGGCTCTGTGAGTAATTAAGTAGTATAACTACAAGATGGTAAAGCATAATACATGGTAAAATCTGGTGTCGGCATTTTCTTCTGCTTTGTGTTATATATGGCCCAAGTTGTTTCAGTGTCTTTTACTGTTTAAAGTTGATTGTCTCTACATTACCTACAAGGGCCTACAAAAAATTGAACCAATCACGCTCACAAAATAACATGATCAGCATTGCAAGGGAATGTTGATCAGTTGTTTAAGAGTCACCTTTGCACCCGAAGTTTCATGTTTGGTTTGCCATCTCCAAAATCGATCGCATAAAGGAAAAAAGAAATTGTAGCAATAACCTTTCAACTAAAAATTCATGATCATTGGTTTTTTAACTTCCCAAAACGTACAGTTATAGTCATTTTTATCAACTTCATCATAACTTTTGTCAAAACAAGTCAAGTTGAAAGAAACATTGCTACAATTGTATTAAAGTTAAGAGATCATTGCTTCAATTAGATTAAAATTGAGAAACTATTTCTACAATTTTCTCATTTAGTTTTCCATATTCACTTTTTGATTCGGCCTCATGTGTCTAGCACGTGACTCATTTTGACGGAAATATTAGCGGTGTTGACGAAATGGACTTTAACTGCACATTTTAATGAGTTAAGAGATCAATGATTATGAATTTTTAATTAAGAGATCATTATTCTAATTTAATTAAAGTTGAGAGATCATTGACATAATTTTCTCCAAATGAAAAAAAAAGAAGCAATAATCGTGTAGGACATAGGAGATAAGAAAGCAATCAAAATGATAAAACAATATGACCCCACGAAAAATAAAGAGAGGAAAAAGAGGAATCTAACTTTCCTTTTGGGCAGAAGGAAGAAGACTTCGTTATGGTCTTTCAACACCTAATTATCTCAGCAAATTGAAGAGCTCTAAAGTAATCTAGATCTGTTGATCTTAGTGATCTATGGAAACAAGTCCCTTCATCTTCATCATCATCTGAAAACTCCAACGCAGTAAGTTCCTCTTGCAACTATACATGCCAAATCCATTATTTATTTATTTCATTTTTCTTCAAGTTTGTATGCTTAATTAATTATTTTATCAATAACCATCTATATAATCTGTGCACTTTTCAGGCTTAATTATTCCATCGTTCAGTCTGGATTTGTTGATCATAAGTGCAAACAAATGCCCTCATGACCTGATTGACTCCCATGAAACTGCTTCTTGCTACAGATCATGTCCAATATTCGTGCAAGTTCGAGTCTTGAAACGTAGGATTGCAAGGTAATCCCAAAGCTGCCCATTTATTTGTTCAACATGTTAAAATTTAAGAAATGTTGTGGCCTATATTTTACAGAGATATGCGGCAAAGAGAAGAAGAGAGATTGGAGAATAGACTTAAGGAATTGTGTGTTAATTCCCCAGTCCTTGTGCCTTTATTTATAGTAATTAGGAGGAGAGAAACTTGCTCTCCAAGTAATACAAAGTATATTAGGAAAGATCTTCTAGATCCCAAAGGATTCCTATTTTATCTCTACTTAGGATTTACACAATCACATATTGATAAGAACATATGTCACAACACTCCCCCTTGAGTGTGCAAATATTCAAGTAGATGGCGCATCAGATCTTCAGGCAAATGTAGAAGTAGTGGATGAAATCGTCTCGTTTAGTCGGCACAAGTAGCGAATGCGAGTCTCAAAAGACGGAAGAATGCAGGAGTGGTAAAACTCACAAAACCTTACTATGGCAAAACCCAAGGTGGGAGAAAAGCCCATAGGCTAAGGAGAAAAGTGAGAAGTTGCATTAAGTCAAAACTATACGTCTTCTGGACGCAAGTAGAAGAGCTCACAAGGGTATGATCAGCCCAGGATGGGTGCCTCGTTAAAACCTAGTTAGGTAGCAAAAACCCAGTGGGAAAAATGCTCCTAATCGTAGGGAAAAAGAGTACATTAAGATCAAGTGAGTATACTTCTAGATACTCCCCATGAGTTTGACAAAACTTCCAAATGAAACTACAAGCATTGCAAATGAGAAAGTTACGCATACCAATTCATTGGACAAGCTTCTGGAAGGTAGACTTTGGTAGTGACTTTGTGTAGATGTCGGTAAGGTTGTCTGGGATTGGACTGCTTGACTTCAATCTTCTGATGCTCATGCTGATGTAGATACAATATGTTTGGTGTTGACTTTTTGGATGTATCATGATCTGGTCGATACATACAGCGTTGTATTCATGGATCGTTGTTGGGACTCAACGATGGATGAAAATCGCAAGGATTTTTTAATATGCTCAACAAGAATTCTCGACCATATCTCTCACGTGATGAGACATAGTGAGTCTTGGAACGATTCAAAAAGATTTCGCAACAAAAGGTCTATCTAATTAACCTCCAAGATATTGCGGTGTTCCTTAATGGTAAAGACATAACCATGCGGGAACGTACCTTGTGCGGTCAGACAAATGGTCTGATTCAGCGAATCCCACAAGGTAGGCATCATTCCGAAGATCAAGGGGGTGTGATCTATTCTGAGATGCATAGGGAATAAGCCCAAATCCGTAGTAACAGAAAAACGTCTTTAACACCAAATTTGGTGGTGGCGTGTTAGGCGCAGTGCTGCTTTATGCCAAAAGATTATCAGCACATAAGATGTCTGATCTAGTGCATTTGAGCTAAGTACAACAAAATCCAATGGTACTTAGATATGGCTGCCTCACGTTCCAATAAGGAACCTTATGCTCCATACCCTCCGTAAAGGTCTCATTTGCATCTAGCATACAGATGATCAGGATATACTCAGACGTAACACCTTTTGGGTCTAGTTTGAGTGGTGGACCAGAATACCATCAAAACTAGCTCGAAACTTCAGGTCGAGGTAATGTCAAGTTCTCCCAAGATCATTCATCTTATAGTCCGATATGCGAGTTAATTTTCTCAACTTTAGCAATTTCGGATTTTATACACGCAGGGGCATATATCCCTAACTGATCAAATATTCACTTAGACGGGTATACCACATATGCCCGGATAGTTCTGCATCCGTAAAGTGAAGGCCGCTTGAGAATCAAGAGGATGTTCTTGTGGTCTAGAACTATTTGAATCAGTACATGTAAGTCCTTTGGAAACTCCATGTAGGTTCATATCACGATCCCAGAGATACTACAACCACGTTTGTAATGCTGCGATCAATCACATGGCGTATGAGAGAAACCTTGCGCCACAAGGCGTCATATTGCACTATTTCATTCATCTCATTTGTCATAGATTGATTATTTTAGTTGACCAATCAGTTCTACGTTGATATTAATCAACGGAACGTAGTTCGTTATCGTCGCTTTTCATTTATGTCGGTACCATATAAATGAAACATCATTTATGATAATCTCATTCCAATTCCATATCTCATCCAAACTAGTATACTGGACCAAGAACTTCAGGTCTCGGGAGTAATCCGGATTTAATCTCATGAGATGAAAAGGTCTGAGACAGCGATCGAGGGGCGGATTCATTTGTGCCACGTTCCTCCTCTTTTGGGGAAGTGAATCCTCGAACCGAGTGATCTACCATGCTTCTGGCATAAGATAGATTGATTGGCTAGCCGCCAATGTACGAGGGTCGGCCATAATTGTGGCTTTCCTACTTTCAGGACAAAGGTCCGAAGTACATTTGGTACACATCTTTGCAGGCACATTTGCAGCTGGTATATGTGATCTCGTCACTTTTTCTAGATCAGAGGAAATGTCTGGTTAAACTCTGACGATCTAGATTGGGATCGATATGAGACATAGTGGGGACGTCCACGATAATTCGCGTCGTTTTTTAGGAACGGTGACGTTCTTATCTCCCCCTAATGACGGGAAGACTGTCTCATAAAAGTGACAATCCGCAAAACGAGCGGTAAAGAGATCGCCTGTCAAAGGTTATTTAGTAATGAATATTAGAAGGAGAATCATAACCGACATAGATTTCCATCCTTCCCTGAGGACCCCTTTGTTTTTGTGTACGTAAGGGCGGCGCAAAATGGCACATAGACCGCACAACCAAAGACGCGTAGATGCGATATGTCGGGTTCGTATCTGGTAACCAACTGACACGCGCTTTATAAGGTTGGGTCGTGACGGGCCTCAGGCAGACCAACATGGTTGCTTGCAATATTGCATGGCCCCAAGCAGAGGTCGGGAACTGTGGTACGTATGACCAGTCGACCACGCAATCATTTGAAGGCGTTTAATGAATACTTCTGCTGGGTCGTTCTGGGTATGAACATGGGACTGGATGTTCAACTTTCAAAAAACCCAACCGACATGCAATATCCATCGAGATTTAAATTGTTCGATGTAAATGTCGATGTAAATTCTCCAACTTATCCAATCAAATAAATTTGATCAGATGATCAGGGTGGTGAGCTCTGAGCTTGTTAATCTGAGCTACCAGTGTGGAGAATGCAACTTGTGGACAACAACCACACATGTGACAAACGTGTAGAAGCATCAACCAATACTATAGAATATTTAAATGGTCCGTAGGGTGGTTGAATCTATCCACAAATGTCCCATTTGAATCCTTTGTAAAAAGATGGAGGGTGCTAAGGTATAATACGTGTCCAGGTATGATTTCTTTACTTCTGGTAAAAGGATGCCCAAAACGGCGCATCACGAATCATCCTAGATATCCCAAACGTACATCCATAGCGAAAATTCCTTAGGAATCGCGGCTTCTGGCCGGCCACATAGTGGACTTGAATGGATGTAATCCATGCGTTAAGCGTTCCATCTTCTCTAGAATATGCATTTAACTATATTCGTAAGAAGTGCAAAATGGTAATATGCCAAGGAATTTTACTCCATTTTTCTACATTGGTTTCAATATGGTAATAATACTCTCGAATATCCTTAAAGCTCAAAAATGCGTTCTTCCGGAACGAAGTGAGTATAAGGCTTCCCTTTATGGTAAAGTTAATACCATTGGACAATATAGGGCAGTGCCATGCCCCACAATCAGGTTGGATAAGCCTGAAAGGTTGTCGGGGGATGATTAGGTATGAAGTTAGCATAGAACCAGACAGCTAACTTCCCCACAAAACATACCTAAGCATGAGTTAATTGTAGTCACATGTGGTAATCTTCGTTAATTAACTCTTTTATTCGAGAATAATGGTGACATCCAAACACTAATCTTAAATCTGAGAACAAAATAAATTATTCACAAAATAAACCAAAAAAAATCAATGGGGTTCGGCCAATAGGTCGTCCATGTCAAATTTCGCTCTTCCAAATGTATTAGGTGGAGCAAAATGAGTCTCACAAATGGACTACGAGAATTGTACCTATTCATGGACGTAACAGTTTCAATCATGTTTTGCTTCAGGCAAAAATTCATCTTTGCATGATTTGAAACAGTCCATAACGGATTTGAAGAGTCATGGAGTCCTCAGCAGGGAGGTACTTCCATTGGATATGCTTCAGGCATAATTCTTCGAATAAGGATCATGGCGGATGCTTATTCACGTCTTGTATCCACATAAAGTAGTTTACTATTCGAAACTTCCAAATCAGTGAAATCGAACTTGTTACGGTTCGACAATACGCTGAATGGAGGAAACAAGAATGTGATTGGTGTTTTAGGAAATAAAATTTCCATAAACAACAAATTTAGAACATTCAGGTACTAAGACATGGTTTGGTTTAAACGGATTTAAGCATGGAGAACTTCGAGTCTCAACATGAGTGTTGTGCATTAAGAAACTTCAGGTTCATATGGCACTTTTCCGAAACTTCGGGTTCGGAAGTATGAACTTTTAAGTTCATAATACCTGCAAGCAAACACAAATATATATGCAAGCAAATATGCAACAAGTATGTGCAAAAATATAACTTTAGGTTCACAATTATAATTGAATTAATTTATTTGGACTTCGGGCCAAATTAAAATGTGGGTGAAAAAATATAAACCCATTGGGCCTAAAAAAAAATTAGGCTAATAAAATTCGGGGCCCAAAACAAAAACTAAGCCACGGGTGGCTTTAAAAAATATGGTCCATTCTACCTAGGCCCAAAAATTGGGCTAGGGGTTTCGGGTGGGGCTGCAGGCCCACAGAAAAAGACTAGGCTGCTGTGGGCAGCCAAAAAAAATCCTTGCTTTTTGATCGCGCGGGCTGCTTCAGGCAAGCCCAAGAATTTGTATTTTTTTTTTTTTTGTTATACGGGTCGTGGAAAACAGTAAGGCCAAAATATGAGGTCCTAAAAAAAATGTTTGGGTCACGACGCGTGAGCCCAATGCGAAAGAGGAAGACCGAGAGAGGGTCCAACCCAAAAATATGGGTCACAAACCCAGTCTTATTGGGTGTGTACAGCCGAGGAAGAACACCAGTGTCGCTTCAGGCGACTGTCCTCTGAGGTTGTGGCACGGCGAAGCACGGGGAACCTTAGGAGTGAGTTCGAGGCATGGTGGTTCATCCAAGAACTAATCATAACGACGGAGGAGGGTCCTCGACATCGGGGAAGTGTGGAACCCAGGGATTCGATTCGGGAATCTTCGATTTTAGTATTGAATTTCAACGGAAATTCAAATAACATCGTTGTAGTCGACGATGAAACCCCAAACTATCACGACTGCAGGTCGTGAAATCTAGAAAAAAAATGGCAACGCCACGGTCTCGGCTTCCGGCGAGGGTATGTTTTCTGGGTTGGGGATGACGCAAACGGCATCGTGTTGGGTTCTCAGCATAGCAGAGCTATGCTCCAGTGCATCGCAGCCCTATGGCTTACAAAGCGGCGCGGCTTAAAGCCTGCAGCTCGCTGGTTAGGGTCTCGAAACCCTAATTTTTCAATTTTTTTCAATTCAATTAAATGCATATATAATTCAATAGTATATATATTTCAATGAAACACATATGTAATTTGATGCATATGCAAAATAATAGTTTCAATGCATTTACATATGTATGTTTCAATTCATGGCAAATATCAAATTCACATAATTGCAGCAATTTTGGTTATGAGGCATACACAATTTATGTAGAATCTAAAATACGTTAAACGTAAAGTTGGGTCATGCATCATGGTGAATGTTCATGCGATCAGGGCTTCAAAAATATCGAGTTAAAAGCCGTTGTTTTGGAAGAACCTGATTGCGTGATGATATGAATGAACTGGTTTGATGCAGAAAAATTATTTCTTCAATTTCGGCTTTCATCTTCAAGCTTGTATCACGTTCAACATAAGAAGAAAAATAAATTGAATCAATAACAATATATGAATTCAATAAAATCAAGATTTAATCAATTAAAAATAATTGAAACGTAATACTCCCCTGATTGTAGACGAATAAATTCTCTTTAAATTCTTCTAAGCACAGCGTGAAGAGCGTGCTGATAACGTGTTGTGGCCTATATTTTACAGAGATATGCGGCAAAGAGAAGAAGAGAGATTGGAGAATAGACTTGAGGAATTGTGTGTTAATTCTCCAGTCATTGTGCCTTTATTTATAGTAATTAGGAGGAGAGAAACTTGCTCTCCAAGTAATACAAAGTATATTAGGAAAGATCTTCTAGATCCCAAAGGATTCCTATTTTATCTCTACTTAGGATTTACACAATCACATATTGATAAGAACATATGTCACAACAAGAAAAATAATGTATACTAATATATGATTTTTGCAATCATATATGGTATGTTTTATTATGCTTTATTATTTAAAGAGTAATGCTAGAAAAACTACATATGTATACTAATATATTAGTGTATCATCTCATATGGAATAAGTTATTTAATATTAAATTTTAATATGGAGTGTATTCAACATTTTGTGGGGTGTTAATATAAAAAACATTTCTTTTTGGTTTTTATGTATTTTGCGGAATTGGTTCACTTTAGCACTACTAATTTTATTGATTCACTTTAGCACTACTAATTTTATTGCGGGGAGAATGATTAGTGAAAAGCAAATTTCACATGGCAAAGACACAAATTACTTGTCATAAGTCTAAAATTACTTGTCACTGATTCAGTTCCATAAAGCTTAATTCGTCTCACTTAATCTTCAAAATTAACATAATAAGCTAGTATTTTCACTTTATGAAAATCTTGCTCTCGTTTCCTTAAACATCTAGATGTTCATTAATTATAAGGAAAACCAACGAAAAGTCCAAAAAAACTTTAGTTTTAATGAAAAATAACAATTAAATGTGTACTGAATAGTACCATAGAAAGGTACAAATGTAGTTTTTAAGTTAACAGTACCATAAGTGTTTCGTTAAAACTCCCTTAATTATATGCTAATAAAACTTGCTCTTCATCTTCAAATTGATCATAATCAAATATGGCTCTGTGAGTAATTAAGTAGTATAACTACAAGATGGTAAAGCATAATACATGGTAACTTCAGTAAATCTGGTGTCGGCAGGAGCATTTTCTTCTTCTTTGTGTTGTATGGCCCAAGTTGTTTCAGTGTCTTTTTACTGTTTAAAATTGATTGTCTCTACATTACCTACAATGGCCTACAAAAAATTGAACCAATCACGCTCACAAAATAACATGATCAGCATTGCAAGGGAATGTTGCTCAGTTGTTTACGAGTCACCTTTGCACCCGAAGTTTCATGTTTGGTTCACCATCTCCAAAATCGATCGCATAAAGGAAAAAAGAAATTGTAGCAATAGTTTATCAATTAAAAATACATGATCATTGGTTTCTTAACTTCCCAAAACGTGCAGCTATAGTCATTTTTATCAACTTCATCATAACTTTTGTCAAAACAAGTCAAGTTGAAAGAAACATTGCTACAATTGTATTAAAGTTAAGAGATCATTGCTTCAATTGAGTTAAAATTGAGAAACTATTTCTACAATTTTCTCATTTAGTTTTCCATATTTGCTTCTTGATTCGGCCTCATGTGCCTAGCACGTGACTCATTTTGACGGAAATTTTAGCGGTGTTGACGAAATGGACTTTAGCTGCACATTTTAATGAGTTAAGAGATCAATGATCATGAATTTTTAATTAAGAGATCATTATTCTAATTTGATTAAAGTTAAGAGATCATTGACACAATTTTCTCCAAATGAAAAAAAAAGAAGCAATAACCGTGTAGGACATAGGAGATAAGAAAGCAATCAAAATGATAAAACAATATGACCCCACGAAAAATAAAGAGAGAGGAAAAAGAGGAGTCTAACTTTCCTTTTGGGCAGAAGGAAGAAGACTTCGTTAGGTCTTTCAGTTTCAACACCTAATTATCTCAGCAAATTGAAGAGCTCTAAAGTAGTCTAGATCTGTTGATCTTAATGATCTATGGAAACAAGTCCCTTCATCTTCATCATCATCTGAAAACTCCAACGCGGTAAGTTCCTCTTGCAACTATATATGCCAAATCCATTATTTATTTATTTCATTTTTCTTCAAGTTTGTATGCTTAATTAATTATTTTATCAATAACCATCTATATAATCTGTGCACTTTTCAGGCTTAATTATTCCATCGTTCAGTCTGGATTTGTTGATCATAAGTGCAAACAAGTGCCCTCATGACCTGATTGACTCCCATGAAACTGCTTCTTGCTACAGATCATGTCCAATATTCGTGCAAGTTCGAGTCTTGAAACGTAGGATTGCAAGGTAATCCCAAAGCTGCCCATTTATTTGTTCAACATGTTAAAATTTAAGAAAAATAATGTATACTAATATATGATTTTTGCAATCATATATGGTATGTTTTATTATGCTTTATTATTTAAAGAGTAATGCTATAAAAACTACATATTTATACTATATTAGTGTATCATCTCATATGGCAAGTGGTGGACACAATCAACATCCAGTGAGATAAATTCATAAATTGATGTGACGTGTATACCTCAGTTGCCACATTAGATGATACATAAATGTGACACAAAAATATGTGATCTTCCCAACATTTTCCTATTAAGTAATATTATGTGGTGTGTTTTATTGTGCTTTATACATACAATATCAAGTTTTTTTTATTTTTTATTGGAACATATAATATCAAGTTATTAGATTATTTGGGAGTACTATATTAGGGATTGTATACCTGGCGATACGGTTATGATGTTGGCAACCTTGATCTGAATCCGTCCTGTTGCCATCTCTAGTCCCAAATTGTCACCTCTAGAAATGTTTACTAGGAGTCCATTAATTGATTATTTCACTTTTACTATAAATTTGTATATGATTGCGCATGCATCAATAATAAGTTCTCATCATTTTAATTTGTGCAGTTGTGACTATTTCTGAGTCTTTATAGATGGGAAAAAGGATTTACACATGGTCTTTATAGATTTGGAAAAAGCGTATGATAGGGTCCCAAGAGACATTCTTTGGAGGATTTTAGAGAAGAAAGGAGTACGAGTAGCATATATCCAAGCTATAAAGGATATGTATGAAGGAGCAAAGACTGCCGTAAGAACTCATGAAGGACAAACCGAAAGCTTTCCCATAACTGTAGGATTACATCAAGGCTCATCCTTAAGTCCTTACCTTTTTGCGTTGGTAATGGATGAGTTAACAGGACATATTCAAGATGATATTCCTTGGTGTATGCTTTTCGCAGACGATATAGTGTTGATAGATGAAACTCAGGAAGGGGTAAATGCAAAGCTTAACCTTTGGAGAGAAGTGTTGGAATCTAAAGGTCTTCGCCTAAGCCGATCAAAGACAGAATATATGGAGTGCAAGTTCAGTGCAAATGGAGGCCAAAACGAGTTAGGGGTGAGGATCGGAGATCAAGAAATACCAAAAAGCGACCGTTTTCGTTACCTAGGATCTATCTTGCAAAAGAACGGAGAATTAGATGGAGATCTCAACCATAGAATACAAGCTGGATGGATGAAGTGGAAGAGTGCATCCGGCGTGTTGTGTGACCGCCGTATGCCATTGAAGCTCAAGGGAAAATTTTATAGGACGGCAATAAGGCCGGCGATGCTGTATGGCACAGAATGTTGGGCGGTGAAACATCAACACGTACACAAAATGGGTGTAGCGGAGATGAGGATGCTTCGTTGGATGTGTGGGCACACGAGAAAGGATAAGATTAGGAATGAGGATATCCGGGGTAAAGTAGGAGTAGCCGAAATTGAAGGAAAGATGAGAGAAAATCGGTTACGGTGGTTTGGACATGTGCAAAGAAGGCCTACTGACGCTCCGATTAGAAGATGCGACTATGGGACAGAGGTTCAGGGCCGAAGGGGTAGAGGAAGACCTAGGAAAACTTTGGAAGAGACTCTAAGAAAAGACTTAGAGTACTTGGATCTAACGAAGGACATGACACAGGATCGAGCACAATGGCGTTCTAAGATTCATATAGCCGATCCCACTCAGTGACTTGGATTTTCCAAGTCTCCAACCGAGAAGTTTTCCTCACTCGGGAAATTAAGGGAACACTACCCCAACCTACATGCTCCACTCAGAAAGCTTCAACATACAAGCTTCAACAAAAGAAAATTCAAAGAACTTAGCGAAGAAGGCTTTGGTGTATTTAACACAATACGTTGAAATGAAGGAAAGCTTATTTATTGATATCCCCGATCAGCTACAAATATGTACATATACATGAGTCAAAATAAACACACAAGACGGAGCCTTCACAAAGGTTGCTTAGGAGAAGTCTCAGCAGTCGGTAGAGCCCCAGAAAGAGAAGGCACCGGAGGGGGATCATTTGGAGCCTCAGTACTGGACAAAACCCTAGAAGGAGGAGGCATCAGAGGTTGATCATTCGGAGCTTCATTACGCGGTACAGCCCCAGAAGACGAAGGCAATAAATGCCTTTGGAACAAACCCACAAATCTCTGATGATCAAGTAAAACCTGACCATCAGTTTCCTTCATCTGGTCAAGCTTCCTCTTCATGTTTGTAGCATAGTCATGTGCGAGCCGGTGCAACTGTTTATTCTCATGCTTGAGCCCTCTAATCTCCTGTTTGAGACTCATCACTTCAGCCGCCAAGGATTCAACTTGGCGGGTTCGAGCAAATAGGCGTTGGGCCATATTAGACACAGAACCTGCACACTGAACACTGAGAGCCAGCGAATCCTTAACAGCTAACTCATCAGACCGTTTGGAAAGTAGTCTGTTATCTTTGGGAGTGAGAAGGTTCCTGGCCACCACCGCAGCGGTCATATCATTCTTCATCACGGAATCCCCAACGGTAAGAGGACCAGTAGGGGAGACGAAGGATGGGCGCCATATGTTGTCTGGAGAAGGCGGGGCTGCCTCTTCAACAAGGTTCAAGTCAAAACGACGGTCGGAGGGGCCAGACATTTTCAAAGGTGTTGAAGAGAGAAGAGGTCGGACAAATCAAGATCTTAGAAGTGCAAGAATGAAGCTTCTACTGGTGGAGATTCAAGTGTGCTTTGGAACTTAATGTCAGCCTCTATAAAAATCTGCACTCGACGGAGCTTCAGAAATCGAAGAGGCGCCTGCTCAGAAATCGAAGAGGCGTTTGCTTTCTCAAAAGCTGGGCTGCTTAGAGATCACGAGGGTTGATCTCAGAAATCGAAGAGGCATTTGCTTTCTCAAAAGTTGGGCTGCTCAAAGACCACGAAGGCCGATCTCAGAAATCGAAGAGGCGCTCGCTTTCTCAAAAGCTGGGCTCCCTAGAGACCACGAGGGCCAATCTCAGAAATCGAAGAGGCACCTACTTTTCCAGCCTTGTCAGCACCCGTCACACGCACACTCAGCTTTGCAGAAATTATGGGCATTCTGTCGAAGACTTCTGGGGAAGTAGAAAACACATGAATCTTACTGTTCAATCACCCACTTCCCACACGCAACAATAGCTCATGGGTACCACAGATAACTTTGCCAAAGTTCTCTGCCAAAGTTGAGCACGTGAAGCTTGCAGCTCCCACTACATCGCTCTGACCAAGAAGGGTAAAAGAATAGCAAAGAAACAGCACTAACAAAGTTTAGACCCATAAATTTTGAAGGTCTAGCTACCATATTATTACCCACAAGGGTAAAGGAACAGTACCACTGCTGGATAATTGGAAAGTCCCTGTGTGTCAACCTCTGTGCTTCGTGGCAAGGTAGACTAGCAAACATGCCCAACCTTTACTCACATTCGAGAAAACACTCCCAATAAGATTGCTTGCTCCAAAATCGAAGAGGCACCGTCCTCCGAATCTCGAGAGCCAGACTCCCAACATGACTACTTTCTTAAAAATCGAAGAGAGGGTAAAGGAACAGTACCATTGCTGGATAATTGGAAAGTCTCTGTGTGTCAACCTTTGTGCTTCGTGGCAAGGTAGACTAGCAAACATGCCCAACCTTTACTCACATTCGAGAAAACACTCCCAACAAGATTGCTTGCTCCAAAATCGAAGAGGCACCACCCTTCGAATCTCGAGAGCCAGACTCCCAACGTGATTACTTTCTCAAAAATCGAAGAGACACTGCTCCCCGAATCTTCGAGAGCCAGACCCCCAGCATGATTGCTTTCTCAAAAATCGATGAGGCATCGTTCTCCGAATCAATCGAAGAGGCGCTCGCTTTCTCAAAAGCTGGGCTGCTCAGAGACCACGAGGGCCGATCTCAGAAATCGAAGAGGCACCTACTTTTCTAGCCTTGTCAGCACCTGTCACACGCACACTCAGCTTTGCAGAAATTATGGGCATTCTGTCGAAGACTTCTGGTGAAGTAGAAAGCACATGAATCTTACTGTTCAATCACCCACTTCCCACACGCAACAATAGCTCATGGGTACCACAGATAACTTTGCCAAAGTTCTCTGCCAAAGTTGAGCACGTGAAGCTTGCAGCTCCCACTACATCGCTCTGACCAAGAAAGGTAAAAGAATAGCAAAGAAACAGCACTAACAAAGTTTAGACACATAAATGTTGAAGGTCTAGCTACCATATTATTACCCACAAGGGTAAAGGAACAGTACCACTGCTGGATAATTGGAAAGTCCTTGTGTGTCAACCTCTGTGCTTCGTGGCAAGGTAGACTAGCAAACATGCCCAACCTTTACTCACTTTCGAGAAAACACTCCCAACAAGATTGCTTGCTCCAAAATCGAAGAGGCACCGTCCTCCGAATCTCGAGAGCCAGACTCCCAACATGACTACTTTCTCAAAAGCGAAGAGAGGGTAAAGGAACAGTACCATTGCAACTGGCAGCTCCCACTACCGTGCTATGACCAAGCAGGGTAAAGGAATAGCATTACTACTTGTTGTTAGGGAGACTCCTATATATGTCGACCTCCATCCCCAACGGACAGGCAGACCTGCAAAAATGCTCAACCCTTCATCATATCTGAGAGGGCACTCCCAACGAAGCCTTTCGAAATATTCAGCTTTCTTTCCCCCCGATAATACCTCTGCAAACAAGCTATACTAGAGCAAGAATATCTCATATCATCAGGGTTAAAAGCAAGAGTATCTCATATCATGCTTTTTCCCTGTCTTTTCCTTTGGCCTTGTTTTTACCTGCAAGACAAGGAGAAAGAGAGCAATCAGTCAGCACTTGGAATCAAGCTTCCAGCCAGGAACTGACTGCCTGGAACCCCTTACCTGATTACTTACCTGGCATTGCTCTCGAGTACTCATCTTCAACATCTTATGTTTCCAGGGAAGATTCTGCATCTGCTTGAGGAACAGATAGGGCAAGTGCGAAGGATACAAGGAAGCATGTGGAGACAAGCGTAACAGCACACGTGCCGATACACCCATTACTCTGTCAAAAGCAAAAGTATCCCATATCAGTAGGGTGGAACGTACTCTAGATTTGATGGACTTGTTTTGACCCTCAAATTCTTCAGTCGGCCTTATACTCTGGAGGAAACCAGAAAACCCTCCAGCTCAGTTCAAGAATAAGCCTGTGGAAAGTTACTTCTTCAAAAGCAAAAGTATCTCATATCATCTCTTCTCATTTTTCTTCTCTTTATCCTTCATGCTGCTGCAAGATGGGGAGAAGGTGAACAATCAGTCGGAGCTCTGATTGCTTACCTTGTCTGTCACCTCTTTCAGCAGACCCCCTAGCTCGGCGACTTGGGGGACTCCTACTACATGGTTTGTATCGCGCTTGACCAAGCCTGAGACTACAAGTAAGCTTCAAGTGAAATTGATACATTACCTTGTGCATCTCCACCAGTTAAAGATACCACCCCTGGATGGAGGAAGAGTACTTTCAGAGAAGATGCCACATCTACCTATGAGACAGATAAGGCAAGTCAAGACGACACCACACTCCGATACTTAGAAGTTTCGTGATTACGAGATCATTCTCCCACAATATTTCCTAATGTCATTTGTACAAAATCATTCACTTGTACTCACTAAAGGAGAGCTTGAACCTATGTACTTGTGTAAACCCTTCACAATTAATGAGAACTCTTCTATTCTGTGGACGTAGCCAATCTGGGTGAACCACGTACATCTTGTGTTTGCTTTCCTATCTCTATCCATTTATATACTTATCCACACTAATGACCGGAGCAATCTAGCGAAGATCACAAAAAGCGACCGTTTTCGCTACCTAGGATCTATCTTGCAAGAGAACGGAGAATTAGATGGAGATCTCAACCATAGAATACGAGCTGGATGGATGAAGTGTAAGAGTGCATCCGGCGTGTTGTGTGACCGTCGTAGGCCACTGAAGCTCAAGGGAAAATTTTATAGGACGGCAATAAGGCCAGCGATGTTGTATGGCACAGAATGTTGGGCGGTGAAGCATCAACACGTACACAAAATGGGTGTAGCGGAGATGAGGATGCTTCGTGGGATGTGTGGGCACACGAGAAAGGATAAGATTGGGAATGAGGATATCCGAGGTAAAGTAGGAGTAGCCGAAATTGTAGGAAAGATGAGAGAAAATCGGCTCCGATGATTTGGACATGTGCAAAGAGGGCCGACTGACGCTCCGGTTCGAAGATGTGACTACGGGACAGAGGTTCAGGGCCAAAGGGGTAGAGGAAGACCTAGGAAAACTTTGGAAGAGACTCTAAGAAAAGACTTAGAGTACTTGGATCTAACGGAGGACATGACACAAAACCGAGCGCAATGGCGTTCTAGGATTCATATAGCCGACCCCACTTAGTGGGAAAAGGCTTTGTTGTTGTTGTTGTTGTTGTTGTTGTGACTATTTCTGAGTCTCGACAGATCAAGCTTCCAAATTTCCAAGGAACTAGTATTTGACTGTTGATCTTCCCTTCATCGAGTCTTTTGTTGATCACAAGCAGAGTTAGATTTGAACTTCCATGTAAGTTCTTATTGTTTATTCGAATAATACATTAGTTGTTTTTCATTTTATTTGAACCACTTTTTATTCATTTGTTTCTTCACTTAATTTGTACAGTTCTGCACCTCAATATTGCTCAAGAGCGATTCGGTCTTTCTTTAACTGCTTGGAGTAATCCTCACTCTTAATATGGCACTGGGAGAGGTTTTTCTTGCGGCGTTTCTACAGTTGCTGCTCGACAGGTTGACCCCTCGCGAGATTCTTGAGTACGTTGGAAACGTCCGGGGGGTCGGACAGAAGCTGGAGAGGTGGAGGACCACGTTGTCTACAATCGGAGCGGTGCTGAGCGACGCCGAGGAAAGGCAACTGACTGAAGGTGGTGTGAAACTGTGGCTGGATGATCTCAGAGACCTGGCCTATGATATCGAAGACATGTTGGACAAATTTGCCGTTAAAATGTTGAAGCGCATGATAGAGGGACGTGATCAAGCCAGCACAAGCAGGAAGGTACGGAGATCATTTTATAAAGTTAAATTGAGTTTTGATATGAACTCCGAAATGAAGAAGATTACGAAGCGGTTGCAAGACATATCTGAACGGAAAGATAAGTTTGGCTTGAAAGATACTGGGACGTCTGCTAAGGAATCTCGAAGTTTACCAAGTTCAGGTGTGTTAGATGAAAAGCTTGTTGTTGGAAGAGATGGTGACAAAGGGAAGATTATTGAATTGTTGAAAAAGTCTACCGATTTTGGTGTAGTTGCTATAGTTGGCATGCCCGGAGTTGGGAAGACGACACTTGCTCAACTTGTATTCAACCACAAAAATGATGCCATGAAGGAGTTTGAGCTAAAGGTGTGGGTATCTGTGTCTGATGACTTCAATGTTGTGCGAGTGACAAAGGAAATTCTTGAATCAATCACATCCCGACCCGTCCAAGTGGAGGGGTTTAGTAAAATGCAGCATGATTTGAGTGAGCAATTAAGAGGAAAAAAGTTTTTAATCGTTTTAGATGATATCTGGAACAAAGATGACTCTGATCTATACGATCTCTGGACAAGACTTCAATCCCCTTTTGGCATCGGAGCAGGAGGAAGTAAGATTATTGTGACAACCCGTGATGTGAATGTTGCAAAGATTATGGGAGCCACTGGAGTTCATAATTTGGAGTGTATGGCAGATGGTGATTGTTTGGAAATATTTGAGCGACATGCGTTCAGGGGAATTAATAATGGAAAGCCGGTAAATTATGGTTTAATTAAGACAAGAATTGTTGAAAAATGTCGTGGCTTACCATTAGCTGCAAGGACTCTCGGTGGTCTTTTACGTTGCAAAGAAAAAGATGAGTGGGGAGAAATATTGAACAACAAGTTATGGAATCTAGCAGACAAGAGTGGCATTCTCCCCGTACTAAAGTTGAGCTATCACTATCTTCCATCAAATTTGAAGAGGTGTTTTGCATATTGCTCAATACTTCCAAATGACTATGAATTTGGGGAGAAGCAGCTCATTCTTTTGTGGATGGCAGAGGGTTTGATTCAACAAAAACATGATGACAATAAACAAATGGAGGACTTGGGCCGCGACTACTTTCGAGAGCTATTAGCAAGGTCATTGTTTCAAGAATCAAGCAAAAACAATTCACGATATGTAATGCATGACCTCGTTAATGATTTAGCACAATGGGCAGCAGGTGAAATATGTTTTAGGTTGGAAGATAAGCGAGGTGATAACTTGCCAAGCACTTGCTTTCGAAGGGCTCGCCATTCGTCTTTCATTGCTGGTCAATTTGATGGATTTACGAGATTTGAGGCCTTTCCAAAAGCTGAACATTTGCGAACATTCCTGCCACTTTCACTTTCAAATTCCAGGGTATGGCACACATATTTGCCTCGTAAGGTTACTTTTGAGCTATTACCACAGTTGCAATACTTACGAGTGCTCTCGTTCAATGGCTACAAAATAACTGAGCTGCCAGAGTCAATCGGTGATTTGAGGTTGTTACAGTATCTTGACCTTTCCTATACATATATAGCCAGTTTGCCTAAATCAACAAGCACTCTTTACCACTTGCAAACATTGATATTGGAAGGTTGTTCTCAATTGAAGTCATTGCCCGCGAACATGAGTAATCTAATTAATTTGCGCCATCTCAACAACTCATATGCATCTTCGTTGAAAGGAATGCCTTCGCAACTAGGTCGATTGACAAATCTACAATCACTGCCTCTTTTTGTGGTGAGCGAAGGAAGTGATCATTCAGGGATAAGAGAGATAGGGCCCCTATTGCATCTCCGAGGGACATTGTGCCTCTCAGGATTGGAGAATGTGACTAATGTCGAGGATGCCAGGAGGGCCAACTTGAAATGCAAGGAGAGGCTTGATTCACTGGTCCTAAAATGGTATTATTCAAGCGACACGAGAGAAACAGAATCCGCTGTGCTTGACATGTTACAGCCTCATACAAAGCTCAAGGAGCTCACCATCACGGGTTATGCCAGAGAGGAATTTTCATCATGGGTTGGAGGTCCATTGTTCTCTAATATGGTGCTTGTGCGCTTAGAGGAATGTAACAATTGTTTATCGTTGCCACCTCTCGGACAATTGCCTCGTCTCAAAGAGCTTTATATTAGAGGAATGAATGCAGTCGAAAGTGTTGGTGCTGAGTTTTATGGTGAGTGTGTCATGCCTTTTCCGCTGTTAGAGATTCTCAAGTTTGTGAATATGCGGCATTGGAAGGTGTGGCTTCCTTTCCAACTGGATCACGGAAGTGGTGTTTTCCCTTGCCTAAAAAGGCTTTCAATCAAGGAATGTTCTAAGTTGGAAGGTAAACTGCCAGAGAAGCTCGATTTGTTAGCCAAACTTGAAATTGTTAAATGTGAGGAATTGACGGTTTCGATTGCCAACTACAAACAGCTTCGTCAGCTAAACATTGACGGTTGTAAAGTGTTGGAACATACGGCTGCTAAGGTTGAGTTTGAGTTATTAGAGTCCTTGTGCATTTCAAACATTTCGGAGGTGATGTCTCGGCCAACAGGGGAATTGTTCAGAAAGGGACTAAGCAAGGTTAGAGATTTGAAGATCAATGGATGTGAGAAGCTGACGTCTTCACTGAAGAATGAGGCTAGATTATTGCAGTGGTTGACTTCTCTTGGCCGTTTGGAAATTGAAGACAACTCTCGTCTAGTTGAAGAATTGGGAGAAGAAGCAGAGGAGTTGCTGCAATTGCAAATATTGGATTGCAAGCTTGAATTTCTAAAGTTAAGAAAGTGCGAAAATCTTTTGAAGCTACCAAAAGGGTTAAATCAGCTGTCGTCTCTTCAAGAGCTTCGCATACACGAATGTTCAAGTCTAGTTTCTTTTACAGATGTTGGTCTGCCACCTTCTCTTAAAGACATCCTGATTACAGAGTGCGATTCGTTGATATATTTTGCAAAATTCCAGATTCCCCAAAATCTCAGAAGAATAGAGATAAGAAAGTGCAAAATTTTGAAATCACTAGTGGATGAGGAGGCTGTTGGTTCTTCTTGGTCGTCTTCTTCTCATAGTTGTCTTGAGTACTTGAAGATCGAAGGATGTGAATCTCTGACGTCGTTATCATTGAGTGGCCAGCTTCTCAGGACACTTAAACACCTTGAGATACTTGGTTGTGAACAACTGGAGCTAATCGCAGAGGACAGGTTCTTCCACGACAACACTAATTATTGTCTTGAATACATTATGATCTGGAATTGCCAAAATCTGAAATCCTTACCGGATGGCTTATGCCACCTCAGCAATCTTCAACAGCTATATATTTTCATTTGTGGAAGTCTTGTTTCCATCCCGAGACTGAGTGGGGGGAGAAGACCCTCCAACCTGAGAGAGATCTATATAAGAGGTTGCGACAAATTGGAGGCATTGCGCGAAGACATGCACAATCTCAACTCTCTGGAGTACTTGAGCATCGACTACCGTGAAGGTTTGACTTTTCCTCCCAACCTAACATCACTTGCAATTGGAAAGGTCAAGAGCTGTAAGTCATTGTGGGAGTTGGAGTGGGGGTTGCACAGACTCACCTCTCTTACATACTTGTATATCGACAGTGATGACCCGAATACGGTGTCGTTTCCACCCGTCATGGTACGGATGGAGACGCTCAAATTTCTCGCTCATCTCATAATAAAAGGATTTCCGAATCTGAAGAAACTGAGCAGCAAGGGCTTTCAATTCCTCCCCTCCCTTCAATCTTTGAAACTCTCCTATTGTCCAAAGCTAGCATCCATTCCAGAGGAGGGTCTGCCTCCTTCACTTACGAAACTTTGGATCTATGAGTGTCCAGTGCTAAAAGAGAGATGCCAACCAGGAAAAGGACGCTACTGGCACAAAATATCCCACATCCCTTGCATACAGATAGATGGCACACTGATATGAAGCTGATGGTCCAGGTATCATCTCTCGAGGAATGTTTTAATATTAATATTATTATTATTATTAATCATCTTTATTCTTTTTTTTTTGGGTAATTAATCATCTTTATTCTTGTAAAGTAAAGTAATCCACATATTTTGGGTTGGGTCAAGGTTTTGGGGGTTGAGGAGTGGCTGCTTTGGGAGGTCTTCAATTGGCTGACAACCTGGATATTTCTTGGCCAACATTTCTTCTCCCGGATTCCTATATTTGCTTTTTTTTTTTTGGTAAACGATTGCTATGTTTGCTTGGCCCCTTTTCACTGATTTGTATTATAACTTTGTAAATCAGGCCACTTTCACCTAATGTTTTATTTTATTTTAGCAAATTTTGACTTATGAGCTAGTAATGCATTTTATTTAATGCATCGAGAATAAGCAATCAACAAAGAAATGGAAATGCAAATGATGACCACTAAATGACTTCCTTTACCATAACTTGTCTTCCTGAAAGTAGATAATATGTGCCAACAAATTTTGGTCAATCAAATCCTTATACCAAGCTTTCGTCACTTATTCAAAAGGTGCATTATTCATCTAATTGATATGTAATAAATTGGTGACGATTATACGTTTTAACTGAGTTCTAGGGAAAATTGAGGGTAGTAATACATCAGTACTAAAACGTGAATTTGTGAAAAACTGGTTCGATTTTATTCGTGGATTTTATGTGGGATAGTGATTGTGCAATTTTCCATTTTTTATTTGACTCTCAATTTCATTCTAAACGCACAAACCACGTCAGGGCTGACGCCGACTTAACGGCGTTCCGAATCATCTTTCCGTTCCCGTCAGCAAAATAACGCCGTTCATCCCGAAACAAAAATCGTTAAAGCCTCATATGCTTTCCCAGATTTCATAATGCAATTATAGGCCCATTTCTGGCCCAACGTCTCTCTCTGCTTTCCGAGTCATTTCATTTTCCCGAAAAATAAAAAAGTTCTTTCCCTTTTGATTGAATTCATGTCGGTACGTAATCTCTTTCTTCAATCCGAATATAAATTCTTAACCTTTGTATGGCTTTATTTGTTTTTGGTTTAAATTTAATCTTTGCGATGCTTATTTGCTGGATTTCTGATTGGATTGAGCTCTAATTCATTTAGATTTATTCATTAATTTGTATTGACTTGATTATAATTCTCTCATATGCATTGGTTTTATATTAATTCCTTAGCAAAATTCATGTTTTTAGTATTAATTTTTATGTTTTTGCTAAACAAGTCAATGCGCATTGTGGAACTATACTATATGTCAAAAAGGCCAACGACTGGAAGCGGGAGTCCAGCTAAGAAAAAACTTGAATTAGATCTTGGAAATGCTCGACTCAAATAGATGCTCATCATAAGTTTTTTCCTAAAAAAAAGGGTGGAAACGACATGCAAAGAAGTTACGATATGCCTTGTTCGATTCATATATAAGTATAATAAATATATATTATACTATAATATATATGTTATGCGATCTATATTGAATTGATGATATAGAAAGTTAGGTCCCAATAACCCAAAGGATACAAGCTTGCCCTCTAGTTATTAGCCTTGTTTCTGACAAAATTCCTGATCCTAGGCTCAAACACAATTCAAATAATCTATGCAGCTTCAACATCTCCCGGTCAGCGTAATTTAAAAAAAAGAATAGCTTACTCTTCTACAGTTCATCGAAATAGAAAATTTATGAAGAATTTAGTTAGAGATTAAGGATAGTCACTCCACTTATCATTATTAATGTAAATACATATACTTTATGCAAAATTTGGATTCTTCAGAGGAGCAGATTATAGTTTTTCAATTTGATTTATAGTTTTGCTTAATTACGAATATAGTGAAAATGAAAATGAACAGAAAAGGGTTAGTGAGAAAATGACAAGTTTTCTTCGTGTTTATTACAAAATTAATAAGTTGAAATTTTTGAGAGTATATTGCTTCTTGGAGCGGGTATTGTTTCGAGAGTGTGAATCCCTTGTCGGGAATTGAAGCATTACATAAATAGTTTGAATGATCTTGGGCGTCTCCACCCGTTGCCTATTGGTTTCTGGTTGGATGCTCAATTTGTAATAGAATAAAAGGTATTGTTAATTTTTTTTATTATCTTTCATTGTTTGAGTGGATTGCTTCCTGATGGTGTTTATGACTGGTTTCTGTATCTACTTTTAATCCTTAGTACATTAAGGACATTGCGTACTTCCTAAGTTCTCATGGTCAAGTTTTTGTATGGTTCTGTATGTATGTGTGTGATCTTCATCAGTGGCGGAGCCACATGGAGACCAAGATGGGCACGGGCCTATCCTGAAATATTAGTTTATATACTTTATCTGTTGGTTTGGTAACTAAAGAATATGCGGCTCGGTGGTTCTAAGGGTTTTTCTGTTCCTGCATGTCAGGGGTTCGAAACTTGCTGGTGAACCTCTTCCAAGTTCTTTATCAGCAAATATTTTTTTGGTTAGTTGATACGAAACAAGGTTAATTTATGTTGAAGAAAAATCTCATAATAATAGTATTGAGCCATAATTTTAAATTTTGGTTTGAAATTAATGTTAACTTTATTGTTAATCTCGTAACAAGTTCTGTTTTTATGATATAATTATTTAATACTAAATTTTCATACATGTTAAAGATCTACCAGTCTTGTTTGATTAAAATTTTCCATGCCAATACAAAAAAGGAACCCTTAATTTTCTCTCATTAGTTATATTGCTATATTTTTTGTCTAATTTTTTTATATGATTTAAAGGCCCCTTCTAGTTTAAATTCTTGGCTCCGCCACTGATCTTCATCCCGACTTTGAATGCATAAACTAGCCGGATGAAGAGGTTTTGTTGTTATTACCTTGCCCAAAACAAGGATTTCATTGAGGGCTAAGTAGATTTCTTTTAACTGGGTTCTTATGTCGTCGAGGAAGGTTAGAGTTCTTTATCCTTTTTTGTATTTCAGTCAATAGGTGTATCTTTCGACGTCTGTGCTAAGTGCTTCGTGAAAATGGATTTATGTTGTCTAAATAGTTGTGTTTCGGTTGCCTTTTCTGATCTTCTTCCTTCCTGTCTGATATCTATTTTCTATCCTTTTCATAGGACATTAGCTCCATGGTGTGCTGGTTGCTTTATGTTTATATATTCTCGTAATATTAGTTGTTGATGCACAAAATCAGTGAGGACTTTGGTACAACAGAAAGTGTTAAGTTTGTGACCTTCGCCAGATTGCTCCGGTCACTAGTGTGGATAAGTATGTAAATGGATAGAGACAAGGAAGCAAATACAAGATGTACGTGGTTCACCTAGATTGGCTACGTCTACGGAGTAGAGGAGTTCTTATTAATTGTGAAGGGTTTACACAAGTACATAGGTTCAAGCTTTCCTTTTGTGAGTACTAGTGAATGATTTAGTACAATTGACATTAGGAAATATTGTGAGAGAATGATCTCTATTTATAGAAGAGAGTTTCTAGTTTCATTATGACATTGACACGTGTCGTGTTGTGATTGGCTTCTGATGTTGACACGTGTCGCGCTATTATTGGCTTCTGATGTCGACACGTGTCGCGCTGTGATTGGCCTCCTGGTTTGAGGGAAACTTTTTTAGGTCCTTGACTGTATAACGTTGACCGGTGCTCAGTAATTTTGAGATTTGTCAAGTATGGTATTAGTCTTCAGACCTGTAAGCGACCAACATTCTGTCAGAGCAATATCATTTTGTTTTTCCACTAATCCACATGAGATGAAACCCAAACATGTCAAAAAAATTTGTGCCTTGTCAACACAGTCAACACATGGATTAGTCCATTGACATTTAGCTTAATGAACCATTGTTCTTTACCACATGGCTGCAATTTTTATATACAAACATTAGTCTTTTACCACAAATTTTCAACATTGTCTGCGTGTTCACCAATAACACAAAGGCTTCCAAAATTCCAACGACCCTTTTAATTTCTTCTCAAAAATTCAAAATCCATTTTAATCCAAACTGGAAAAAAGCATAACCAGAAAAAAGCACACGCAAATAATTCTAAACTACTGTTTCCTCTCCTCCTCTTCGTGTTTGTAACCCCCGCAGCATAAAACCCAGAAAAACAAACCTTCACACAATCTCAACAACTCCTCTCATAAAAAACTACGAATCCATTTAAATCCAATATTTACCAATCCATGTCCGAATCGGAAAAAAAGCAGAAGCGCAAAAAATACCCAAAAAATTACAGCAACGTTGCAAATACCAGCAAATCAGAGATTTGCCAACTGAAGAACAAAAACGCAAAATTCTCCTTTAACAAGGAAAACCCAAGAGAGCACCACAATTGACAGTAAAAGGAAACGATTAAGGTTTCATCAAAACAAAGGAAAAACCAAAAATAAAAACCAAAAGAAAATGATTATAAAAGAGGTGTAAATCGACCAAAAACCCAGCCACAACCCAGAAATCCCAAATGGAAAAAAAGGGAAACAACAGGAATCCTTTACCCCAATTAAAGATGTCAAAACCCTCGGAACGCAAAAAATCCCAAATCTAAATAGACACACAACGGCCCGGCAACCACAAAATCCCTTAAACCACGAAAATTAGCAACCCTTTCCGCGAAAGAAAGCACGGATATCATAGGAAACAGAGGATTGGAAGAAAGAACGGCCAAAACGAAAAGAGCAAAAGCTGAAATCAGGAAAAGCAACAAAGGAACAAAACCCTAACACATGTTTGGACGAGGGAAATAAACATAGAATTTGGGAAAAAATCAGAATTTACAAATTGACATGCATTGATTCTCTTGTTTGAATTCATAAACAGTGGCGGAGCCAGAATTCTGAATGAGGAGGGGCCTTTCACAAGTGTGTGTGTGTGTGTGTGTGTGTGTGTAAAAAGTTGAATTCATAACATGTTGACATATGCAATTTGTGTAATCCTCACAAAACTAAAAAAAAATCTCTTGAATTCAATACTAGAAGAAAAAAAATGTAAAAACCCAGACAACCAAGTAAGAGGTAGGTTGTGGAAGGCTAAAGAAAATACAAAGAAGTAGAAAAAAGAAGGAAAAGGGGGAGATGTCTGCAAATAAAGAAGGTGGGTTGCTTTAGAAAATTATAGGGTGTATATTACTGTTAGGTGAGAGAATTGAACCAGAAGTGGGGTTGCTTTTTCCATTTAAAATTGCACATCTCTTTTAAAACTCCCTTGCCAAACTTATCGTTTCATTAGACAGCAAAAAAGATTTAAAATCAAAACAGCTTAACGACGTCGTTTGCTTTATTTTCTTCCATGAGGTTCACACCTCAGATGAAGTCAGGATGGGCCGGGGACTACCCTAGTCCCTTGGTGGCTCCGCCCCTGTTCATAAACATAGAAATTTAGAATTTCCGCGTGGAAAAAAGCTTGGAATTTGGGACCTCAAATTCTCAAGTTTAAATTCCATGTAAATAAGTGTTATTTCCCAATATCTATGAATGAGAGTTTAAAAATAACAAATTCCGTATTCAATTTCATTGTTCTTTTAGATTTACCAAACAAGAAAATTCGCAAATTCTAGAAAATAAAATATCGTTATTTCAATTTTCGTCATTTTAAAATTCTTTAGTAATCATAAATTTCTTCATCCAAACATAGTGTAACTCGTTAAGAAGACTCTCGAAGTCGAGAGAAAAAGATGAGCGACGCGTGGAAAATAGGGACACAAACGGAAAGAAAACAGAGAACCGAGGGCAGTTTCGTCCGGACACTGGTGATCAACAGTGCCAGGGAAACTCACGTTTAGTATATATGATTTACAAGCTTTATTTGGGACTGACCGAATTTGATTATTGAGCAATGTTTATTAAACCGAGGTGATCTGATAATGACTTGATTAATTAACAAGTTGTGTTGTTTTGTGTTGGGTTAATGGGTCCTGCAAGACATTGCTTAATGTCTAAATTTGGCAAACAATATTTTGTCGAGTTCTTGATTCGACAATGACTCAACTCGTTAAAGGGTTCTTAATGAGTCCTGATAACGACTCGACTTGTTAACAGGTTGACTCAAAACCTATTACTTTCATGTCGTTTTGTATCGAATGAAAGAATCGTGCAATAAATTGTCAGACCTAATGGGACCGTGCCAAACAATTGATGATTAATAACTCATTTGGAAGTGTTTTTAAAATGAATGAAAGTGTTTTTGACAAAAACAATTTCACCCATATAGTTTATAGTCATTTTAAAAGTATTTTCAAACGAGTTATATAAAAATGATTAATTAATTTGATAGCAAGTGAGAAGACATGTAGACACCAAACTGTTTAGAAATTTGGCTTAAATGTCAAATTGGTCCCTGTGTTATAACCATATGGCCAATTTAGTACCTGTCACATCCCGGCTAGGGCCCCATCACATCCTGGACTCGACTCCATCGTAGCACGATATTGTCCGCTTTGGGTCCCGACCACGCCCTCACGATTTTGTTTCTGGGAACTCACACGAGAACTTCTCAGTGGGTCACCCATCATGGGATTACTCTCGCGCAATCTCGCTTAACTTCGAAGTTCATATGGAATCCGAAGCCAGTGAGCTCCCAAAAGACCTCGTGCTAATTGGAGGTGGGAATGTACATATAAGGCATAAAGGATCCACTCCCCTAAACGATGTAGGATCTCACAATCCATCCCCCTTAGGGGCCTGACATTCTCGTCGGCACACTTTCAACCATATCTAGTAGAATACACTTCCGGTCAGAGGACTCTGCTCTCCTGCATTCAAATTCGAATCCCTATGAATTTAATGAAAATACCCTGTAATTTTTTTTTTATATTAAAGTTACAAAGTCATATTAGGAAAACAATTATTTGCCACAATACAACTTCAAATTTAAACAATTATTAGACAATAATTCCGTTAAAGAATCCCCCCAATAACATCCCTCCACGTCATCAAACAATAAAAAAGCAAACCATCTTTCTTGCTTGTAGAAGAAAAGGAAGGTAACGGACTCCTTTTCTCTTCCCCGCATTATCCACTCACGTTTTAAAGGGCAACATCCGAACCCCCTTTTGCAATTTGCTTTCCTTCAAAGCCAACAATTCGATTCCCATCGCGTCTTTCCATCTCCATCTCCGAAAACGACCCCAGATTCCCCACATTTATCAAAAACCCATTAAAACCCAGATTCCAAGATCTCAGGCTGCATCTTCTGGGTTCTGAGATTTCTAGAGAGAGAAAGAAAATCCATTCTAGAGAGAGAGAGAGAGAGAGACAGAAACCCAAATCGGTGAGTTCCCTCAGAAGAAGAAGAAGCTTTAAAGCCTGAAAATTCAACACATTCATCAAAAACCGAACAAAACCCAATTCCCAGATTTCGAGATCTCAAGTTCCAGTTTCTGGGCTCTGAAATTTCTAGAGAGAGAGAAAGAAGGAAAGACCCAAATCAGAGGCAAAGATGTGCTGTCCGAGTAGGGTTTGCATGCTGTGTACCTGTTTGATTCTGGTGGTGGTTCTGGTGGGTCTGCTATTCGGTTTCGGAGTCTTCAAGAACGGATTCCACAAGCTAAAAGATACTGTGAATATCTGTGACCCGAATATTCCCGGGTCTTACTGCGGGTCCCAATCGGGTAGGCCCTTCTTGGGTTATGCTGCGCCCTCACCTTTCTAGGTGGTTTGGTTGTTTATCTCTCATTATTTTTCAATGTAACCTGTTTCCTTATCTGTTAATATTTTTTTTAATTTCTAGTATTTTAGGTTTGATTTTCTTATTTCACTAGGGATTTGGGTTGTTCTTGGGATTTATAAATTGATTTGTATTTTTCCCAATTTCAGGCTATTATTTTATTTTTGTGATGTTTATTTTATTCTGTCCCTTGACTTGTGTGTGAGCTTCTTGAATTCTTTAAATTTGATTAGAATTTGGTGTAGACTAAGGTTCTCTTCGTTAACATTTTGTAAAATAGTTTTTTGTTTTTTTAGATACAAAAACAGATAAAAAATGCGTTCGGGACCCTGCGGAAAGCGGGAGCCTTGTTGTAACATCCCACATCGCCCAGGGGAGCGATCCTTAAATGTATATTCCCATCCCTACCTAGCACGAGGCCTTTTGGGAGCTCACTGGCTTCGGGTTCCGTCGGAACTCCGAAGTTAAGCGAGAAGGGGGCTAGAGCACTCTCAGGATGGGTGACCCACTGGGAAGTTGCTCGTGAGTTCCCAAAAACAAAACCGTGAGGGAATGGTAAGCCCAAAGCGGACAATATCGTGCTACGGTGGTGGAGCGGGCCCGGGAAGTGATCCGCCCCGGGCCGGGATGTGACAATTGGTATCAGAGCCAATCCCTGGCCGGAAGTGTGCCGACGAGGACGTCGGGCCCCTAAGGGGGGTGGATTGTAACATCCCACATCGCCCAGGGGAGCGATCCTTAAATGTATATTCCCATCCCTACCTAGCACGAGGCCTTTTGGGAGCTCACTGGCTTCGGGTTCCGTCGGAACTCCGAAGTTAAGCGAGAAGGGGGCTAGAGCACTCCCAGGATGGGTGACCCACTGGGAAGTTGCTCGTGAGTTCCCAAAAACAAAACCGTGAGGGAATGGTAAGCCCAAAGCGGACAATATCGTGCTACGGTGGTGGAGCGGGCCCGGGAAGTGATCCGCCCCGGGCCGGGATGTGACACTTGTGCACTGGGTACGACCTTTTTTATACTCATAAAACGAAAAACACACAGGACACAGGATACAATATTTAGCTTAAATTTTGTAAAGCATCAAATTAATTTTTCTTCTGTTTTTCTAAATAATATAAAATAAACAAATACATTATAAAACAAAATCGGAGTTTTAGCACAAATAAAATCAATAATTTGTACAAACACATCCCTTGACCTAAATAAAAACATGACATCTAATGTACACCAATGGTTCGGAACCTATCAATCAACTCAGAGCAACTCCACCTCTAAAAATTTCATAGTCAAGAGTCAATTCAATCTACCCAAATAAATAGTAATTAACTGCAATGAATATTAATTGTCCAAGTGCACTTTCATCCTTAAACTGAATAGCATAGTCAATTTGTATTAAAATATTATTAATTTTTTTATATAAAATAATAAAAAACTAATTTTATTTTTAATTTCGGAAATAATTTTTAACCAATCTTGTCACGCCATGTGTCATTATCCGAAAGTACAATTTTTGTGGAAGATGATTAGGTATTTATATATATATATATATAAAGTCTTTTTTTTTTGTATTTTTAAACAATTTTTATTAAGTTAATTAATTTGGACCGTTGGATTTAAAAAAAAATTAAAATCCAATAGCCCAAAAGTGGACACGTGGCCAACGGTAACTTCATCTAACATTTTTTTAATTCTAGAACTAAGCTCACTCAACTTGAACGAGAGATGACAGATCTAGGTCGAAACAATATCTTTGTTATATTAGACCAACGCACGACATTAATAAGCAGCATGCATAGATTATGTCTATAATTTTTCAACAAGAAGAAGAAGGACCAAGTCAAATTATATCAAGCTTGTCAAACATATCAAGTTTGTTAGCTATGTTTGGATAGAATTTACTTGGATTTAAGTTAAACAATTAAAAGACTGTTTTTTTCACAAGATTTAATAGTGGCCACAGGCAAGCCAAGTTAGAAATCTCTTTGACTCAGGAAATAATTTGAAAGGTGTATAATCAACGAGAGTACTCGTCAACCGATTTCGAAAAACCCGATTGACGTCCGCGTATTATATGAAAATTTACTAAATTTTACATCCAGTGTGCCCTTTAAAACAAAAAACACATCGCTAAACCGTTTGCGTTCCCCAACTCAAGGGAATTCCAAGATCTCTAGGAAGAAAAAAAATTCGTCTGGCCAGTGGGAAAAAGATCGAAATCTTTTGCCTGGCCAAATACAAAAACACAGAGAGAGAGAGAGAGAGAAACCCTCTTCTCTCTTTTTGGATCCAAATCTTCAGAAAAGAAGAGAAGGAGAAACAAAAGAAATCAAGCAAAGATGTGTTGCCCCGGGTGCATTGCTAGGGTTTGCTCGTGCATTTGTTGCACTATACTACTGACGGTAATAGTTTGCCTGCTGTTGGGTCTTGGTCCCATCCAGAGGTTCAAGATTATTCACATAAATCACCTTCAGGAATCTTGTGAGCCAAGCTTCTATGGAGCACTGTGCAAGCCTGGAAGACCCTTCCTTGGCAACATAGCACCTTCACCCAGCTTGTTGGATAAGATAGCACCTTCACCGTTCTAGGGTTCTTGTTGTTACACTAAATATACAATGTAATCTGTGTATCTTTCTCTCTTCTTTCTATTTTTTGATTTTTTTTCCGGGTTTGCTAGGTTCATATCTTATTGCGGTTATCTTTGGGTTTCAGGGTTACATATGTGTCATACCGATGAATTTGAGTTGGTCTTGAAACTTAAATAAAACTATTTTTACTGGGTTTTTGTACTTGATTTGGTGTTCCCCCATTTGATATTATTATGTACATTGTTTATTACGATATTAATTGTGCATTGCTTAATTCGTTTTTGTGCTAATTTTTGTTTCATATGATACATACATACATACACATATTGGCAAGATTAGTTAGTATTCGATTGATTTTGATTATAAATGGTAGCTTTTTTCCTTGCTGTTCAGAGAACACTTCTTGTCGACTGCGAAAACTTCTCATATCCTAGACACATCCTGAACCAGAATGCCCACTGGACACACCCAAATCGAGTAGTTCATCTAATTAAACCATTTCTCATACAATTACAATTAAATGAAGAAACTACGGTATATGATACATCTTAATTGGCACTCAAATCCAAACCCATGGCATCAAAGAGTTTTCATTCTCTCTTGATTAATATAGACAACAGAAAAGTCAAGAAAAACATCCGACAAAGTTGGAACAACAAATGAAATTCGAACGTTCCCCTCACATTGTCCAAAACACAAACACCAAAATCCACAAAATTCCAAGATCTCAGATAGAAAATTAAAGAACCTTTTGGATCTGAATAAAAGAAAAATAGGGAGAAGTGGGAAATTAAGATAAGCAAATAAAGTAGTAATTAGAGATGTGCTGCAGGTTGTGCCTCTGTTGCATTTGCACGTTGGTGATATTGATATTCATCGCTGTGTTCTTTGGTGTTGGTCCGTTGAAGAATCACTTCATCATCAAGCAATCTGTGGATCATGTCAGTGATAGAAATAATATTCGTGGAACATCTTCATGCAGGCGTTGGATGACCATAAAACCCTTCTTGGGTTACACGGCACCTCCACCTTAATTTCTAGCTAGCTAGCTAGGGCTTTGTTTCTTTATTCTCATCCTTGTTATTATTTGAATTTTAGTTTCTTAATTAGGTTATATTTTCATTGTTTGTAATTGTAATCAAGGTTTCTGGTTTATATAGATTTTCCTGTGTTTCATCTTATGAAGTTTTATTGACTAAAAAAGGGTTTCAATTGACATTGTAGCTGCCATCAGGATTTGGACGTTGATCTTCGAATTTATGTTGCTTTGTTTTTTGTTTTATTGGAGTAAAATTAAGCAGTACAGCTAGGGTTCATAAAGATCGAATAATTTTTTTTAAAAGAGGAGAACATGAATCAATTAGGACATGCGTTCGACTGGAGTTAGAAGCCTCCATGACACTTGAACTAAGAATTCAAGCCTTTCTTCTTTTTACTATAACCCCATTTGTAGCTTAGTTTAATCAGAGCTGCTCTCTAAGGCCTTCATTTTGAAGACCTGTGAGGTCCTTTTTTACATGAGTTCTAAGATAATTTTACGGTAGATTAAGCTATTAATTTAAATAATTCTTATTATACGAAAGTAAAATACTAATTGATAAAACAAACAAAAAACAAAAAATAAAAAGAGAGAAGAAGGTTTCACGTCATGTCGAATCTCTTCCATCGATATATAACCAGCAAATCCAATTGCATAAAACCCTAATAATTTTACACATCAAATTTCATCCAAACCTAGTTGGTTAGAAAGCACCAAAAAATTGAGATTGTGTGGTTTTGAAAATTGGAATCCCTTCTTCTTGAACACGTGAACCCTTTTCATATGAAAATTTCCGACGCCGGTGAAAAATGTGAAACACGTCCCTTTCCCCTTTTCATACGTGAAAAAGAAAAACAAAAAACTCAGGAGGAAAGAAGGTGAATGAACGATCCAGAAAGAGATAACGAGAGAAAGGGGATGTGAAAGAGAGAGACGGTTGGGTTAATGAACCTATGATGAAGCATAGAAATCTTTTAATTAGGTTTGTAATTTGATAAACCTACCCTGGTGGTTTGTAAATTTATAATGTCGATAAACCTAATGATGCTAGAAATAACCAACATTCACACGTACATGTGATTCTTTCGATCATACGAATTGTTGCCATCCCATGTTATCATCCTACTTCTTATTAATTACCTGCTACAAAATGTTCAAAAGCACCATAACAAAGAAAACAATATACAATTTTTTTATCTAACGATTGTATCTATACTAAATGAGTGAGGGAGTGAGCTAAACCTCACAATGAACTAATAATAATATAGTTCAAATCCGTCTCTAGTGAAAATCAAACCTAATATTTTTCTCTTAAGTGAAGAACAATATCGTAATATTAAGTGGTAATATAATATAATATTAAAATGCATAACTTTGCAAAATGAGCCTAAAATCAAATGTGCACATCAAATAACGGTACAAAAGCACTCAAAAGGCTATAAAGGGTATTTAGGAGAAGTTGTAAATACACACTCTTAAAAATAGGTGGAGTCATCATTATAAAGTAGAAAAATCGCTTAGTTGGATCAAAAGTTAATAAATTTAAAATAATAAGCATAATCACACGATTATGACCAAAGGAAGATATAAATGCCTTTTTGAATTTTTTGGCCCTTGAAAAAATGGTTGCCATGTCGAAGCTATCCGCTGATTCCATCAAAAAATAAAAATTACATCAATTTATTTTCTTAAACAAATACTAGGAAAAGAATATAACTTTCTTTTAGAGGAAGGAAACTAGACGAGTGCAACTAATTCGTATCACAGAGGATCCTTCTCTCCGTCTTCTCCAAGTGGGACTGGAAGTCCAAACTAATCAAACAGATCCTCTATTATATCCAAAAACCCGAAGCTCCGATTCGATACTATCCACAATACAATCTCACAAAATCATCACCAATCGACTTCGGAGATCCAATCGCAGCGACAGATTGAAGAAGATGAAGATCACAGTGATGACTGCGGACGAACAGATCCTCTCGTTAGACGTCGATCCTCACGAGACTGTAAGACCCTAATTTTTCACTTCAGCAGAAACCCCCAATTGATTTGATAGTTCTTTCAATTAATTTGGAAGCTCAAGTTTTTTTTTTTTTTTTTTTTATATTTGATTTGATTTTTTGTGTGATAGGTTGAGAATGTGAAAGCTCTGCTGGAGGTGGAGGTGAGAAATTTAATTTAATTTAATTATTGATGATTTATTTATTTTTACTTTATTTTTGTGGGATTATGCTGTTTTTGGGGAAAACAATATCATATTGAAGTAAAGTTTAGGTCTTTCTGTGATTGGGATTTAGAGTTCATCACTGGAATATGATTGCAGAATTAAAAGTTCGGAACTTTATTTTTGGTTTGGAAGCTAATTTTAAATTCAGTTAGCAGATTAGTTAATAGAGTAATGTGTAACGCATGCTTGATATGTTTTTTAATGCGCATGAGCAGACGCGGGTGCTGCTTCATCAGCAGCAGCTGCTATATAATGGGAGGGAGATGAGGAATTCTGAGAAGCTGAGTGCTCTTGGTGTCAGAGATGAAGACTTGATAATGATGGTATCCACTACCGCTTCGAGGTATACTTGATAATGTTGTACTTTATGTGCAATTCACTGTATGATGTTCGTGTGTTTAATGGGCCTGTGAGTATATTTCAGTGCACCCACCAATGCTTTGAGCTTCAATCCGGATGGGTCTGCGGTAAATCCAGAAGCTTTCCAGCAGCACATTAGGAATGATTCTAATTTGATAGCACAGTTGTTTCAGGTAGCAATGGTGTTCTTTTACTTCTTATTCTGGTTTTGGTTGGCGTTTGCCGATACTTGCTACATAGTGTTTGAAAAGAAACAGCAATAAGTTGAATGAAATCTTCCTTTTTAAATTTTGCATTGCTATTCTGATATAAACTGTTTGTTGCAGTCTTTCAAAATGTAATTCACTGTCCTTAGTTCGTGATTTTCTACTTCCCGTGAGTTTCTTATAGTCTTTTCTTGTGTTTGTAACTTACAGAGTGACCCAGACTTGGCACAAGTTATTCTTGGAAATGATCTCAATAGACTGCAGGAACTTTTAAGAGAGCGTCATCGCCAAAAATCTGAACTAAAACAGAAACAAGATGAGGAGCTTGTAAGTTACATTTTCTTCCGTAGTCATTGTAGGATAGTTGCTACTTAATATGGCCTTCACTGTAATCTGTCTCCATACTCTCCGATTAATAAAACACATATAGCCATATGGTAGTTTATGAAGTTTCCGAGAAATACAGTTACGTTAACTAACTGTAAAAGATATTGCAATGTCTGTATCTGTGAGTATACCTGTTTATCCTGTCCTACCTCTTGAATATTGATTTTGGCATGAATTTAATCCCTGTAACTCATGGAGCTTTTGTTTACCTGAATCTTGTGAGCAGGCTCTTCTTTATGCAGATCCTTTTGATGTTGAAGCCCAGAAGAAGATTGAAGCTGCTATTCGCCAGGTTAGTGGTATTGTGATTATTGTCTTTGTCAAGGGAGTGTGGTTCACAAGCGATAATCCAACTCCATAGTTTCTTTAATAACCTGGAGTTGTAGTTATTCTTTCCTAAAACATTTGCAGTGGTAACATACCCTTAAAATCAAATCTTAATTGCTCACAGTATATATTTTGTTTAATATTGCTAATTCCTTTGCAGAAAGGAATTGATGAAAATTGGGCTGCTGCTTTGGAGCATAACCCTGAAGCTTTCGCAAGAGTGGTATGTATGATTATCAGCTGTTGCTACCAGTGTTATCATTTTAAGTTGGTATTTTGTTTGATGTTCTATGTTTTTCCAGGTTATGTTGTATGTTGACATGGAAGTGAATGGTATCCCGTTGAAGGTAATTATTCCCATATAGCTTAGGACTGTTACTTTTCTTTCTCTTCAGTTCAATGTGATATGAGACTGCTGGAATATTTTTGTGTCATCTGTGTTGCCTTTTACTGCCCTTTATGTTTCCTGTACAACTCAATAAACGCTACCCATCACGAGTAGTATTATCAGTTGTCTTTCTTTATTGATTGTCTGTACTTTAAGTGACTGCAAAAGTTACATACTTTGTCTATTTCCACTTGTATCCAGGCATTTGTTGATAGTGGAGCGCAGTCAACTATTATATCTAAAAGTTGTGCCGAGCGTTGTGGGTATGAGATATTTTTAACTATTAAATAGTAATTTTCTCTTTACTGGTTGTGAAAGTATATTTACACAAACGACTCATTTAATATGTGTTTCATGGTGGACATTCAGTGGCCCATACACAATAAATATGCATGCATGATTTTGAGATGAATGCCGATGTAGATTTGGATCATGTAGAACAGTAGGAACTGTATGGTGTCCGATAACAATCGCAGTCGGTTGTTTTCACTAGCTACTTATATCATACCACTTTAGCCACTTAGAATAATTTTGCGACCAAACCTTAGATAAGTTCATGTGAAAAAGGAGACTTTTGAATGCTTTATTGCTGTTTTCTTTATTTGAATTTCTGTTGATTTTTTTTCCTTCATATTTTTATGAATACTGATGTTGATTTGGCAACTTTAGCCACATAAATTTTGCTTTGGTGACCAACCCTACTGATAAGTTTTGTAAAAAGGAAGGCAATTTTTGAATGCTTTACTGCTGGTTTTTTAATTACAAATTCTGTTTATTTTTTCTTCCATATTTTTATGAATAACATGAGAGTTACAGGAGCAAAAACCTAACGATGTGTTGTTTTGGGCATTGAACTCTCTAGATTGTTGAGGCTTTTAGATCAACGTTATAAGGGCATTGCTCATGGAGTTGGTCAATCCGAGATATTGGGTCGAATACATGTAGCTCCTATCAAGGTAGCTGCCTGTAATAAGCAATCCATATCATATTATACTGTCTGAAATTCTTACTTGAGTGACAGGCTTTTTAACATTGTTTCTGTAGATTGGAAGTATATTTTACCCTTGTTCATTCATGGTTCTCGATGCTCCAAATATGGAGTTTCTCTTTGGGTTGGATATGCTCCGTAAGCATCAGGTAGAATCCATGCTCCAAATTTTGTGCAAGCTGTCTTTCTCAATGGTTTTAATTAATGGAGGAGCCCCATTTGTTAGTCTTCTAACATTAAAGATGTCATCAGTGCATTATAGATTTGAATGAAAATGTTTTGAGAGTTGGCGGTGGAGAAGTTTCTGTACCATTTTTGCAAGGTTGGTCCCATGATCTCTATGTATGGATATTTAAATATTCTGGAATATTTATGGTCCCTTGTTAAAGAAAAATCTAAATCTATGTATTTGTTTTAGAAAAAGACATCCCATCTCGTTTTCTCGATGAAGAAAGGTTTGCCAAGGAAGCATCCAGCTCAGGAGCTCCTGTAAGTCTACTCGAATTTATACTTTTCCTGAAGTCAAGGAATCTTTTTGCAGTTTCTGATTCTGAAATGTATTGTCTAATAATAAAAAAAATTAGGATAAAAATTCTGGTGTTGTCCTTGCAAACAATTGGATCATCTTGTATGAGGCTTTGTATTTGCTCCATTTTTTTAGGTTTTTTCCATATCTTCCCATCCCCTCCTAATTTTATTGTTAAGTGTAGAATCTATGGATATTACATGGTTTTTTGGATCATAGCATTCATTAGGATAATGTTGTCTTATAAAAGTTTCAAATATAGTAAGGTAGTTGACCTTCGACTTTTATTTCTTTAGGTTACATGGTTTTTTGGATCATAGCATTCATTAGGATTATTGCTCATTTTGCTTTAATATGGTATTCTTCAGGTTACACCGGGAACAGCAGATACGAGCAAAACTGTGCCATCTGGAGGGCAATCTTCTGGTTAGTTTGGATATTGCTCATAGTCGTTAATGGATGCTTTGGTTATGATTTGTGTCGGGAGGTGCAATTTAGTTTGTTTGCTCTTGTTTGGTTGAATCGGTTAAATGAGAATTATAGAGTTTATGGGATGCCTTGATGGTGATTTGTGTCAAGGTGTGAAATTTAGTTTGTTTGCTCTTCTTGGTTGAATTTGTTACTTGCAAATTGTGAGAGCAGTTCATGCATGAATTTTTCCCGCATATAACTGATGGTCGTTTCCTTTTCCTTTTAAACTTGACACAGGGAGTGCTCGTTCTAACCCGACTCAGGTAATTTGTTTTAGCAAACACACTATTTTCTAATTTCTATTGAGAAATTTAATTACGCTGTAGTGTTTACGTTTGCTTAATCTCAGTTCTAAGATATCAACTACGGTTTTCACTCCTTCGGGGTTCGCCATACAGATAAGTTGGATCATCGAATGAAATTTTTATATCTGACAATGCTGGTTGCAGGGATCTGATTTTGAAGCTAAAGTTGCAAAGCTTGTTGAGCTAGGGTTTGGGAGAGATGCGGTAATACAAGCTCTTAAATTTTTTGACGGTAACGAAGAACAAGCAGCCGGGTACCTTTTCGGAGGCTGAGTAAACTCAATACCTTAAAAATTCATTTCATTGTTGGAATACGCTTAGTTTGAGAACTCAATTACAAGGGTTCAAGTTCGAATATTATGTATTTGTTACCCTTTGATCTAGTCTTTTTGATCGAGACCCGCGAACGAGGGTTGCAATTTATACGAAAACTGTTTGCTGTTCCAAACTCCAATCCTTTGGCCGTGATTTTCTTTGAGTATTACGTTTTACTTTGAATCTGTTCTTTAGCCCCTGCTAGATTGACCTTTTCGGATTGAGTTTCGAAAGTTCCTTGATGATGTTTCTCTTGTAGTTGCTGTTAGGGTGCGTTTGGTACGTGGGACGGGACGGGACGGAACGGGATGAGGCGTTCCGTCCCGTGTTTGGTGCGCCAAAAATGGGTGGAACGGGCTGTTCCACGGGACAGATTTTGGGTATTTTTGCGTTCCACCTCCCCCCCTGGAACGGGTTTGTTCCACGTCTGTGGAACACAATGTTTTACCATTTTAAGACAAATATACCCCATGTCTTTTTCAAAAATTACACATTCGTTCCGTCTCGTCCCGTCCCGTTTCGTCCCGTTCCGTCCCGTCCCGTCTGCGTACCAAACGCACCCTTAGGTACCGTTTGGTATGTGGGACGGGACGGAACGGAGTAGGACAAGGCGTTCCGTCTCACGTTTGAGGTGCCTAAAACGGGTGGAACGCGCTGTTTCATGGAACGAATTTTGGATGAATTTTCGTTTCGCCTCATCCCATGGAATGACTTATTCTACATTCGTAGAACATAAAATTATAACCTCTCCGTCTTCTTCTTTTTCCTCCTTATTTTCATCCGAGAGCATCTTTGCTCCCTCTTCGTTCCGTCTCGTCTTGTCTGCAGACCAAACGATACCTTAGATACTACATGTGCTAGAGCAAGGGTGGTTTCAAATTCAGTGACCATTTGATGAAAGCAATGGCTCAAGGTGCCCTTGCGTGTTGCATTTGGAGTGAAATGATAATGCTACATTTTTCTATACGAGTTTGTCTGTATGGACGTATCCCATAATATGGCGTTGAATCACTGTTACAATTTAAGGATCATGATATTCGTACTGGAAATTCGTACCGTTCAAGAGAGCGAGAAAGAAAAATTCAAGGCATTGGTTGTGTGAGGTGAGTCAATAGGCTAAGTTAATAAAGATCATCGTATTCAGTTTCCGTAACCTGGATTATGTGGTAATAGAAAAATAATGAAAATAATGAATTCCAGTAGTTAGTTACATAAATATGCCACTTGTCAATCAGTCGACATGCCATGTGTCCGTAAGTAAAGTGGCCAAGTGTCTAACAACGATTGGTAGGAGCACCAGGTGGCGCAAAAGTTCTCGTCTCAAAGAACGTGCTTGATTCCAGTACCAAAGATAGTAATAGGAGGTGGAATACCCGATTTGGATAGGTATATCATTTTATGACATCGTCGGTTGTGGGTCCCACCGTGGGCCAAGCAAAAATATCACCAAGCCAGAAGACTTGAATGTCTCCCACCGTTTCAATTACGTGTCTCTCTTACTGCTCGACACTTGCAACCCTCCAAAAGAAATAAAAAAGGTTGGATAGCTCGAAAATATCAACTTATATAGAACGAATTCACTGTTATGTAACATAGACATTTAGTGATTCATATATTTTTATAATTATCAACTCGTTCTATGTTAGTCCATTATCTAATTGTAAAGTTAATATTACTGTGCTACCAATACTTAGAAAGATAAACTTATATAAAATGAGTTTACGCAGTTTTTTAGCTAAAATGATTTTTGAAATTGACATACGCCTTCCCTTTAGTCTCTGAAATTTAAAATACATAGAACTAATCTTTAAGTTTGTCTAGTGTAAATTATTTGGTCATTCGAAAAATCTCCATTAAATGAGAGAAAATGACAAAATACCCTCAATTCTTGTCTAATATTTGGCCATTGTTTATCAAATTAAGATATTTTGTCATTTTGGTTTTTATTTAACAGAGATGTTTCACATAAGAAAACAGACTCAATAATCACTTCTATCGACTCAAATCTCAGAAATCATTTTAACTAAATATCAATTTACATTATATAGTTCAATAATAGAATATTAATTTATATTTGACAGTATATTTAAATGTCAAAACGATGATGAAATCGTTTCATGCAAGTCATTCACCAAGCCCACAGAATTGCCATTGCTTCACCGCCTACACTTGAAGAGCACTTTCTATGTGATCTTCCCCGCCTTACCAAACAAGTTAAAGCCTTCATAACGAAGCAACCGCATCGCACACCAATGAAGTTGCCTTTTCAGGAAAGTAACTCCAAAACTCACATGCCAAAAAGACAGAAAATTACCAAAAAGGGAAATCGAAACCATATAAATTGCAAAAAATTTTAGTTGTGACGAGAACACAAGTAGTATACAACATGTTTTAATAGAAGTGGTGAAAATTTTATTTGTCAAGTTATTAACTTTTCAGCATATATATACCACTATTTGTACAATAACATGTGATGTATCACGTGTACCGATCACACTGAAAAATTTCTCTATAAATTGAGGCAGTGACATCCCGTTTTTTGACATAAGACACAGACAATTTGGTTGGCTCTTTTCCGAGAACATGGCCGCTGCTCACCCGGCCAGGGAACGGTTTGTCAAGTTCCTCGGCGGCTGGCTGGACCGCCAGCAAACGTTTCTGGACCAGCTCCTTAAACTGGTCGAATCGCCGGACTACGAAAACAAGGATGCCCGAGAGAGGAACTTAATCGAACAGGTTCTGTCTCACTACCAGCAGTACTTCGCTGAGAAAGCCAGAACGGCGGAGGAGGATGTGTTCGTCTTGTTTTCGCCGCCGTGGCTCAGCTCCTTCGAGCGGAGCTTGCTCTGGTTGGCGGGATTCAAGCCGTCAATGGTGCTGCGCATGGTGGACAGCTCGGTTGAGGACTTGACGGCGGAGCAGGCGAGGGAGATGGACGCGGTGAAGGGCGAGACGAGGCGGGGGGAGCGGGATCTCTCGGAAACAATGGCGAGGATTCAGGAGAGCGTGGCGGCGCCGCCTATTCTGGCGCTGGTGCGGAGGGTGGGGAGGCAGATGGACGGGGAGATATCATCGCTGGATATGGCGATGGAGATGCTGAAGACGGCCATGCTGGGGGTTTTCGAGAGCGCCGATGGTCTTCGCGGGTCAACGGTGAGGAAGGTGGTGGAGGTGTTGAGTCCGGAGCAGACTGTGAAGGTTTTGGCGGCGGTGGCGCAGTTTCAATTGAGGATTAGAAGGTGGGGGTTGCAGAGGGACTCGCAGCTGAGCTAATGTGGAAGGACTTACATGAAACGGGAAACGGAAGTCATGCAAGTTGCTCTATGTTATCGTTTTATTTTTGTTTTTGGTACTTCAGTTGAATAATTTACAAGTTTGTTTTTCTATTTACTTAAATAGTTTACAAATTTGTAATGGGTCGTAGTGCGCGTGATTAAAAAAATCTTGCGATACTCGTGTTTAGAAGCTAATTAAATATTAAAAGCATCTTTAATTATGTTTTAAATATTTTTAATTCAGTTTTAGTTAATAAGATCAAAAAAATAGTTTTGGAGCTCTTTAAAAATTTCTACTTCAATCATATAACATCCCACATTGTCTAGAGGAGTGATTCTTAAATGTATATTCTCATCCCTACCTAGCACGAGACCTTTGGGAGCTCACTGGCTTCGAGTTCCGTAGGAACTCCGAAGTTAAGCGAGAATAAGGCCAGAGCACTCACATGATGGGTGACCCACTGAGAAGTTGCTCGTGAGTTCCTAAAAACAAAACCGTGAGGGAATGGTAAGCCCAAAGCGGACAATATTGTGCTACGGTGGTGGAACTGGCCCGGGAAGTGATCCGTCCCGGGCCGGAATGTTACAGGATCCCTTTCACTAAATTCATCAAATCTATTATTTCGGACTTTTGAAATTTAATCCAACGACTAAAAACATGGGTCTATTTTAAAAATTATAATAACTTTAGCCGTTTGATTAAATTTCAAGAGCCCAAATTGATGAATTTGGTGGAAGGAATCCGAATAGGACCCCTTTCCATGGTTGACCAATAGCAAAGGAGCTCTTATTTAAAATATTAGTAATTAATGTTAGGAATTACTTTCTCATTTTCTAGATTTAGGAGCTTTTTGGAGAATTCCTATCCTAGAAGGTGAATAGGAATTGTGACAAAATAGAAGGTGGATAGGAATTGTGACAAAATCTAGCACGAGTTCATTTAGAGAATCTATTGGAGATGCTCTAAGTTATTGTAATTGGCATGTTATACTATCAAAGTGTCAAATTGAATTCATTAATACACATGGTAAGATTGCATATCTAAAATTATGAGCAACGATCTAAAAGTTAGACGGTTGTATTATTGAAATATATTATGAAGTGAGTCATGAAAAAATATTTTAAAACATGTGTCTATATTATATATTGGGAGACATTTTTTGACACAAATTTTGATACACTTCTTAGGGCCTACTCTGTAATGTGTTATGACGATCCAATCATTCATCCTTTAAGTTTCTCTCAAAATCATCTCTACAAAAATCACCGACATCTAAAACTTATTCATGGCATTCATTAGGATATGTTCTCGAGTTGTTAATGAAATGCCTTGATTATAATAATTTGTGTTGGGGAGGTGTAATTTAGTTTTCTTTGGCTCTTGTTTGGTTGAATTTGTTGAATGCAAGTTGTGATAGCTGACACATAAAACTAATGGTCGTTCACTTTTCCTCTTAAATTTGACACCGGAAGTGTATGTTCTAACACGACTCAGGTAAATTCCTTTCGCTATCTGCGATTTTCTTTCGAGAAGTTTAACTTAGCTCTAGTGTTTACATTTGCTTGATCTCAGTTGTTCTTAGTATCAAACTGAAAGCTTGGATCTTTTCGGGAATTAGATGAACGGGTCAAGAAACTCAAATATAAATGCAGAGTTTAAAATTAAGAACATATTTTTTGGTTTGAAATCCAAATTTCATTTCAGTTAGCTCATTTGTTAATATAGTGGTCTGAGAACCTGCGAGGGTCTGAGAATCTGACCCCAAGCCGTATCAGGTTCTGCATGAGCTTGGGCCAATATTCTGTCCTTTCTTACCCCCGTTTAACTGTCACATAGGTCGATTTGATGATGACCGTATGTGGTTCGTGTACGATGGCAAGGCTGCTGACGACTCTGTTCCTTATACACGCGTAGCGGTGTTTCGAGTTTCCATCTCAAACGACTCTGGTGGCAACTCAATCCTTTCTGCAAGTCTTGAGGCTGCGGAATTTTGTAAGTTTAGATATTTCGATGATCTCGTTTCCTTTGCTTTTGTTACGTTCCATGAGGTGAAGCATGATAAAACTGAGGAGAAAAACTTTGGCAGGATTATACCACATGATCATCATTATTAATTAGGGACGATGCGAGTTTTTGGAAACCAAAAATATTTCTGGATTGGATGCTTTCGCTTAATGTGTGTTTGATGTTTTATTCTTCTTAGAAGCAGTACTTTTATATTGTTAGTCATTGAATAACTATGTATCTTGGGTATGACTACTGTTATCTGTCATTGCTAAGATAACCATTAAGCTTATCTTCCGCTGCTGCAGGCTGTAGTGGAAGTATGTTCGCCGTGATGATCGAGGGCAGCAGCGGAAGATATGTTCGCCCTAATCATCGAGGCTGCGGACTTTTAAGGTTTTCGCAGAACTTCTAGACATGATTCTACATGTATGGATTGTACTGATTCACGAGATTACTTAGGGTTTGTTTGGTATCTTATTTGAAATTTTTTATAATTTCTCAAAACATTTCTTAAGAATTTTTCTTGAAAACAATTTTCTTTAAGACTCAAAAACTTGTTTGGTATGCGATTTAAAATTTTTAAATCTTACAACTTAAACTGGACAAAAAGATCCATAAAAAGGGGAGAGAAAGAGGAGAGAGAGAGGAGGAAAGAAAGTAAGAGATGATTGGAGGAAAGATAAAGAATTGAGAAGATCAGAGAAGATAGAGAGGAAGAGAAGTGAGAAAAAGAACCGAGAGAATAAAGAGGGATATTGGAGGAGAGACCAAAAAGGTAAAAAACAAATAGAGAAGGGGGAGAGAGAAAGAAGAAAAGAGAGATAAATTTGGAGTGAGAGGAGAGGAGGGAGATAAAAGAAATGAGCGAGTTTAAGTTTAAAAACTCTAAAAACTCACTTTTTGTGTTTTTAGATAATATACTATATTTTTGAGTTAGTCTTGAGTTCAGTTTTTGAAAATAGTCATACCAAACAAGTTTTTAAGACCTAAAACTTGAAAATTATTTTTGATTTTAAAAAGTTGGATTCAAGTAAAGTACCAAACATGTTCTTAGCTTTTAGTTTGTGACAACATTTAAACAAGGACGATAGAAGAAATATGTCGGATTATTATTCCGCATGATAAACCTCGACAACAATATTAGTTTTATATATGTTAAGGACGTCCTTATTTGAAGAAAATTAAGTACAGTAATTGTTCTTCGTGTAATTCATGTGTAAGTTTAAACAATCGTTCCTAGTGATATTTTGACCGAACAATACAATGTCAAATGTAAGTTTCTTTTCACATAACAATGCAATATCAGATCTAAAAGTTACATGTTGATAAATCTGTTTTGAGCAAACTACTCTCATGTGACTTCTAAAATGATCAGATATAGCACAATAATTCAACGGTCTTGTTTGTTTGTCGGGGTTAGTAAGATCAAGAGTAATCTTTACAATATCTTTCACTCAAAACATATTAAGGAGTTAAAAACTGATTGTTAAAAGTGATCTAGATGAAACCGAATTGACCAGAACAATGTTTTGTCACATACATCCAAATTCGAACCTCTCCGTGTAACTCTTTTAAAACCTCAAGTTAAATACGCATGAACCTTTAAAATCTTTCAAATTCTCAACTGAAGACACCCAATAGATTAAATTAGAATATGGCTAATATCAAAGAATTAAAGACTAACAAAAAACTATGTAATTAATTAACAGTTCAAGCAAATGATACTTTACCGTATTGAGGGAAAACAATAATACTTATGCTTTCGATCTCCACCAATTCCCTTTCTTTAAACATTTAACTATCTAACTCAATAACACTATCGTTTATCAAAATAAAATAAAATAAATAAATAACAGTTCAATGATAATAAAAGCCCATAGGAGGGTTGCAAGTGGACTAGCCTGTTAAACAATTTTATATGAACAAATAAGGCCCAATCCGTACCCAAAACACCTACTTCATATAAAATCAAAACCCTAGTTAATCCTTCTTTTCCTCTTTCGAGCCTCTCTCTCTGCTCTCTCATATCGACGAAGACGCAGAGGAAGAGAGAAGAAGCAGCTCAAATTCTACTTACATCCCGGTCCAGGTACTTTCTCTTTTATCATAAAGGTCCAGTCTTTTCTGTATCATTTCTTAATCGCAATCGAATTAGACCATGCATAATCTAAGATCTTATGGGTATGTTGAAAAATCGGTTTATATCTGTATCTTTGTTTTAATTTGATGAAAGCTTTGTTTTTTCTTATTTGGGTCTGTGTAAATTTGGATGCCTGTTCTGCTTTCGTGCTCGATAAGAATTTTTCAGGCACCTAATGATGAAATTGGGAATATTTAATCGCTTCGGATACGAAATTTAATTTAATTTTTTATATTTGTTATGTAAATTTGGAAGTGGATTAATTGAAGCAGTTGTGAAATCGTAGGTTCATGATTGCATCTTAGGCCCCGGAATGTTTCCATGGTGGTGGTTGTGAGAATAACTGTTGTAGTCCACTATATAAGGCTATTTTGCGTTATAGAATGTCTCGTATATTTATAATTTCATTGATATATAGAGCTTGTGGGTGAGCCTTGGCGCAACGGAAAGGTTGTTTCTTTATGACCAAACCTAAGACCTGTCACCTAGGAGTGAAGAGGAATACCACTACACCGTAGTACTAAGTGGCATATAGAGCTTATTAGAGTAGAGGTTTATTGTAATAGATGTTTGTTTTGGTTTGTAAACGGGGTTTGTATGAATATCTGATTTTGTGCTGCTGTATTAATCCCTTGATCAACTTTTGATTAATCTTTGAAGGGTCGTAGTGGGCGGAGGTAAAAATGCAGTCCAACGGAGCTCTTACAGCCATGGAAGTTGAAGCAGGTCCATCTGCACCAAATTCAGCGGCTGTGACTTTACCACCCAAGCCATTGTTTGCGCCTTTGAAGGCTCATGAGATGTCAGATGGACAAGTCCAGTTCCGGAAAGTCTCTGTCCCGCCACATCGTTATTCGCCCCTCAAGAAAGCTTGGATGGACATATACACACCAATTTATGAGCAGATGAAGATAGACATTCGTATGAATCTCAAGGGTCGCAAAGTTGAGTTGAAGACTAGAGCCGACACACCCGAAGTAAGTAATCTACAGAAGTGCGCTGATTTTGTTCAGGCTTTCATGCTGGGCTTTGATGTTATAGATGCCATTGCCCTTTTGCGAATGGATGAGCTCTATGTAGAGTCGTTTGAGATCAAGGACGTTAAAACCCTTCGTGGGGAGCACTTGTCTCGTGCTATAGGAAGACTGTCCGGTAAGGGCGGTAAAACAAAGTTTGCAATCGAGAATGCTACAAAGACGAGGATTGTGATTGCTGACACCAAGATTCACATACTGGGTTCGTTTGCAAATATTAAAGTTGCAAGGGATTCTCTTTGCAGCCTTATCTTAGGGTCCCCTGCCGGAAAAGTGTATTCGAAATTAAGAGCAGTTACTGCCAGATTGGCCGAAAGGTTTTGATTTCGGGTTTGTCACCTTAGAGTGTTGGTCTTGAGTTATGTTAAGCTAATTATAGTTTTGAGTATTTAGAGGATGCCTGTGTCTCTGCTAAAGGTTGTTGGAGGATTTTGTAACATCATAGGGACATCTTGTAAGATTTTTCTTTGTTTTTTTTTTCTTCTTTTGGAAACAGGTTGGTATGAATTGATTTTATTTTTATTATTTTTTCATTTGATTATACAGTTAATGCATCTCCTACGAAAATAAATTGACTTAAAAACGTGGAAATTAGGGAAAGTTGAAGTTTCTCTATAAAGGTAATGTAACATGGGTAGAATCCAGGTCGATAAAAATGGATCTTGTTCGACAAAAGTAATGTAATATCTTTTAAATAAAACGATTAAGAATAATTAGGTAAAAATAGTTTTTGTAACTACAGCTCGATTGAGTAATTACTTTCTTATAGCAACAAGGCTTAAGTATTCTATAATTTAGATGAATTTTGTATAAATTAGTTTCTTAATTACTTTCTTATAGCAACAAGGCTTAAGTATTCTATAATTTAGATGAATTTTGTATAAATTAGTCTCTTTGTCGAAGGAAAAAAAAGAAGAAAGACATGAGTTTCGAACCCGAAATGCACATGTAAAAATTCAACACCATGTCTATCTAGATATAGTGCCACATGGTCATTTTATTGCATATATAAACTGGGAAAGGGATCATCTCTGGATCTTTTCCTCCTAATCCATCAAATCAGGGAATCCGGACTATTGAAATTTGATCAAACGACAAAAGTTATTATAACTAAGTGGGTCCATGTTTATAGCCGTTGCATCAAATTTTAATGATCCGAATCTTCTGATATGATGAATTAGGAGAAAGAGATCGGAAATGATCATTTTCCATATAAACTGATTACCGCAATAGTCCTAAATGACGTGGAATTGGAAAGAGAGTTGAATGTCGGATGAGTTTTCACGAGTCACAGTGCTATGGAAAAAACAAGGCCTGAAATGTATAAAGAGAAAGCATGCATGAAGTGATCGATGCATCGTGCATGAAATCAGAGAAAAGATTGCAGAGAATCTTCAGGTTTGGCTTTTTTTCATGGAAAAAGTGGATCCAAAATTTACTTTGTCCTTCAAAACCAAATATTTTTACTTTTTGTGGCAGATTTTCCAAAGTCTGTGTGAACAATTAATTATCGGAAAAATTAGGTTCTCATCCTTCATTTTACTACTCTATTGATTAAAATCCTATTTATTTTTAATTTTTGATCAAGGTTCTTGGTATTATTAAATCATTAATTATTTCAATAATTAAATATTTTTTATTTCTAAATATATTCATTTAATGTTAAAAATATTACAATTAGTATATTTATATTTATGACTAAATTTTTTATCATATATTTTTAGTTTTAGTTTGTATCCATTTTTAATATGTAATTTTTTTTAATTTGTACCAATTTTCTTTTCAATTTTAATTTGTACCCATATATTAATTTCTTTTTGTGCCCATATTTTTTAAAGTTTATTTGTATTTGTACCCATATTTTTTTTATTTGTACTTTTTATTTTGCTAAATGTACCCATGCTAATTATATGTACCCATTCATGTAAAACTTTTTAATCTTAAAATGTACTCATTCTTAAATATACAAAATTGTTATATGTAAAATGTACCATTTTTTTAATATAAAATCTATTCAATTTTTTTTAATCCATTTTTAAACTTAGATGGGTACATTCTTTTTTCTTTGATTTTAAAATGTATCTATGTCAAGTTTAACCGAAGAAATTTACTAATGTTATTAAGTTTAATATTTTTTTTTTTTTTTTGTGATTTTGAAGAATATACCCATGTTTTGATTTTTTTGGTTAATTTTGATGAATGTACCCATGTTTACACACACACACACACAATAGTAGATTATATTTTAATATTTTTAATCCCACAAATTATGGTTTTTTATTTAAAATCTCATTTATATAAACAACTAAAATTTCTAATTTTTAATTTTTAAAAAATAGTAACGTACATAAAAATAAATTATCACATTAATTTCAGGGATCTCAATCAAAAATTAAAAACTAACAAGGTTTCAATCAAAGAATATTCATGACTAAGGACCACATCCAAAGTCTCCCGTTAATTATCTAAGGATAATGCTAGAGATTAAATTTGCAAAGCAAATAATGTGTCATCGGTAGAAAATAAGTACGTTAATCAACTTTAAGTGATAATTCAATCATTAATGTCCATATCATTTAATTTATAAAATATGATTTAGTAATTTGGTCTCCTAACATTATCCTTACTTGAATGTTACTTGAGTTTTCACGAGAGTCACAGTGCTATGGAAAAAAACAAGGCCCGAGTAAAGAAAGAATGCATGAAGATGAAGTGATTGATGCACCATGCATGAAACTAACAGCAACAAAACAAAGGAATAAAAAAGGAAATGATATCACTCAGCTTACAAAGGCTAAAGATTCCAATGGCTATTTGTAATCCAACGGCCACGGCCAAGTTTGAAGGGTAGTTGAAGTTGGATTTTTGTAATCCAACGGCTATGGCCGAATGACTTGGAGCATTTATAAGTTGTGTTGGAGAATGATCTAAGTCATTTAACCATGCTTTCGTTGAGCTTTGTACATAAGAAGGAGAAAATCCAAACAGCAGAAATTTAGAGCACTGTGACTTTCGTGAACTCAATTAACATTTACCCTAGCTAGGCCCTATAAATTTGAGCTTTCCATCTTCAGATGGGCACCCCAAGCAAAGCTCTCTATCTTCTTCTTCGGCTTACCCTCTCTCGCTCTTTGTTTCTCCATCTCTCTCGCTTAAACTTCCTACCATTGATGGAACTGAAAATCCAAATCCTTACATTATCATGAACTATGTGTTCTTCCCCAATGTTGTGCGTAATGGATTAACAGAAGTCCGGGAAGGAATGATAACAGATGAGACAACTGATCATCAGTTCCTAGTACACTGCCACAATGTTCTTCTGCCATATGATCATATGTATGTTCCTGAGAGAGCAACGCGATTCCAAACTAACCGTCGTCTTCCCCAAGTAAGTATCATGTTTTTATTATATTTATTATTTTTTGTATTTGATCAGTCCAAAATTTTGATTTTCCTGGAAGCATGTTTTCACTCAGCAATTTTTGTTATATTTTTCTGAGAAATCAATAGCGGGTTTGTTTGTATAGAGGAGTGGAGTGATATTTCAATTACGAGAAGGTAGGATTTTTGGTCCACAGGGAGGCCTTGTCAAGTGGAGGTCAACTAGAATTTTGTGCGGACAAAGATGTCTGCATATATCTCTTTACAAGGGAGTAGGATTCTCTCCTTTTTTTTTTCCTTTCCTTCTCTCATCTCCTATTTGGACGGTCACGGTTAAGCTATGTAAATATCTTATATTAATTTTATATTGAAAGAGAAAGATAAAATAGAGAATGTGAGAGGAAATGAGGGAAGCGGATGGAAAAAGGAGGGTAAAGAATCCTAGTCCCTTTACAAGGCCCTTGTCAAGAACATTGCAAGCGAATAGGAAATTACCATCCAAATTTTTTGAGGCAGGAGTTGTCCAGTCCACTGCTCGTTCTCCTAAGAGCAAGTCCATCCCTAAAAATGCGTTGGCGCCTAACTCATTTAATCCACTCAAATAAATACTAATTGACCCTAATGAACAATAATTGGTCAAATGTATCTCCACTCCTAAAAAATGCGCTGACACAAAGTCTAGTCAATTTGTATTAAAATATTATTAATTTTTTATTATAAAATAATAAAAAAATAGTTTTAATTTCGGATAGAATTTTTAACCAATCTTGTTACGCCACGTGTCATTATCCCAAAGTACTATTTTGTGGATAGATTTCCAATAAGATTTTCAACCAATTTTGACACGTCACGTGTCACTATCTGTTTACAATAATTTAGTCAAGATTTCAATAAAATTTTCAACCAATTACGTAGTGCCACATGACATTATCTAGAATCTCATCATTTCTTTTTTTGTCTATATAAACCTTACATCCATCCTAATTCATACACCAAACTCAAACTAGCTCATAATCATTCTTCATCGTTTTTAAATCTTGAATTCTTACAATGTCTTCTTTAAGGAGATTGTATGAAATCGATGAGAAACAGAAAAAATTGTTGGCAGAACAGGAAAAATTGTTCAATCTCGAGGAAGGTAGAGATGAGGCTTTCGCAATGTAAGAGGATGTGAATGATGAACATAGAAGGCAGAGAGCCTCACATTCCTATCGTGTCATGGAAGTTATGGGTCAGATATCCAAACCCAGACGTACCGCAAACTTGGATAGAAATAGGGAAAGACGAGATAAAGATATCTTGGAAGACTATTTTATCCCCAATAGTTTATTCACTGATCATATTTTTAGACGTCGTTTTAGAATGTAACGAAATTTGTTCAACAAAATCATGATTGCTAATTGCAACCATGATCCATACTTTGTGCAAAAAAAAAAAAAGAGGCTTTTCATGTTCTAGGTCTTCTTTCTGAGCAAAAAATTATTGCTACCTTGCAAATGCTTGCATATGGAGTATCTGCAGATCAAGTGGATGCAATAACGAGAATGGGAAAATCAACTGTTCTGGAGTCATTTATGAGGTTTTGCTTCGCAATCAAAGCTCTTTACATCAATGAGTACCTCCGAAAACTCACGATAATAGACATGCGAAGGCTTTTGAAGAAGGGTGAGATGCGAGGCTTTCCTGGCATCATTGGAAGTATCGACTGTATGCACTGGACTTGGAAAAACTGTCCAAGTGTGTGTCAAGGAGCTTATGGCCACAGAAAATGGGCCAAAAGTATCGTTTTGGAAGCGATGGCTTCATTTGATAAATGGATTTGGCATGCTTTTTTTGGTGTGTCGGGAACTCAAAATGACCTCAATGTCTTTACCCAATCTCCAGTGTTCGACGATGTGCTGTAAGGAAAAGCACCGAGAGTTACATATTGGGTCAATGACCATAAATACGAAGGAGCATGTTACTTAGCAGACGACATTTACCCAAGGTCGACAACGTTTGTCAAAACAATGCCACATCCATAAAGTGAAAAAGAAAAACACTTCGCAAAATGTTAAGAGGGGTGTAGGAAGGATGTGGAGCGTTGTTTTGGTATCTTGCAATCTCGTTGGGCGATTGTCAAAGCTGCTGCTAGAATGTTTCGGTATCCTGTAAGCTTGGAGCGTTGTTTTGATATCCTGCAAGCTCCTTTCTACACCCATCTTGACATTTTATGAAGTGTTTTTCTTTTTCACTTTGTGGATGTGGCACTATTTTGACAAACATTGTCCATCTTAGGTAAATGTCGTCTGCTAGGTAGTATGCTCTTTCGTATTTATGGCCATTGACCTAATATGTGACTCTCGGTGCTTATCCTTGTAGCACCTCATCAAACATTAGAGATTAGGCAAGGACATTAAGGTCATTTTGAGCTTCTGGGACACCAAAAAAAGCATGCCAAATCCATGTATCAAATGAAGCCACCGCTTCCAAAATGATACTTTTGGCTCATTTTCTATCGCCATAAGCTCATTTCCACGCACTTGAATAGTTTTTCCAGGTCCAGTGTGTACAGTCGATGCTTCAAATCATGTCAGGAAAGCCTCGTATCTTACCCTTCGTCAAAAACCTTCGTAGGTCCATTGTCGTGGGTTTCTGGATGTACTCATTGTTATAGAGGGCTTCAATTGCGGAGCAAAACCTCATCAGGGACTCCATAACAATTGATTTTCCCATCCTCGCTATCTCATCCACTTGACTTGCAGATGCTTCCTATGCAAGCATTCGCAAGGCATCATTAATTTTTTGTTCAGGAAGAAAACCTAGAACATGATAAGCATCATTTTTTTGCACAAAGTATGGATCATGGTTGCAAATAACAATCATGATTTTGTCGAACAAACTTCGTTGCATTCTAAAACGACGTCTAAAAGTATGATCAGGGAATAAACTGTTGGGGATAAAATAATCTTCCAAGAGATCTTTACCTCGTCTTTCCATCTTTCTATCAAAGTTTGCCGCACGTTTGGGTTTGGATATCTGACCCACAACTTCCATGACACGACGGGAATGTGAGGCTCTTTGCCTTCTATGTTCATCATCCTCATCCTCTTCCATTGTGAAAGCCTCATCTCCACCTTCCTCGAGATTGAACAATTCTTCTTGTTCTGCAACAATTTTTTCTGTTGCTCATCGATTTCATACAATCTCTTTGAAGAAGACATCGTAAGAACTCAAGATTTAAAAACAATGAAAAAGATTTTAAGCTTGTTTGAGATTGGTGTATGAATAAGAATGGATGTAGGGTTTATATGGACAAAAAAAGAAAGAATGAGGTTTTGGATAATGCCACGTGGCATTACGTGATTGGTTGAAAATCTTATCGAAATCTTGACTAAATTATTGTAAACAGATAGTGACATGTGACACGTTGGGATTGTTTGAAAATCTTATCGGAAATCTATCCACAAAGTAATACTTTCGGATAATGACATGTAACGTGACAAGATTAATTAAAAATTCTATCCGAAATTAAAACAATTTTTTTTATTTTATAAAAAAAAATTAATAATATTTTAATACGAATTGACTAAACTTTGTGCCAACGCATTTTCTGAATTCTGATGTTGTCCTTGACTCTGATTCTAAGTACCCGAGCTACCACTTCCTCCATAAACTGAATTAGATGCAATACCTTCGGTAGGTTGACCAGTAGAACAATCACGGCATAATGTCTAGCGCCTCCACACCTAAAGCGCTAGTCACTCCATGCAGCATAATTTCCTCGATGACGTCTGCCAGAACGCATACAAATCAGAGCGGCTGGTGTGAAATGACTAAAAAACTATCTCGACACCTTATTACCCGATCCTTCACTAGAAGATCCCAAACCCTAACCGTGACGTTTGAATGATAGTGAGTGTCTAGGGCCGATAGTAGAAGAACATGAAGACTCCCTGGTGCTTCGAGATAAAAAACCTTGACCCCGAGTAAACTGATTTCGAGTCAAATTATGACTGCTGCAATTCAAAAGTGACCGCTCCATTCTCAAAGCTGCTCTGATCATACTCTCATAAGAATTATACTCATGTGCTAACATAAAGTTGCGGATGTCATCATCTAGAGCAATATCAAGTTGGTTCATCATCTCTTGTGGGTGCTCATAAACAGAGGGAACGTGTCTCGCCAATCGTCTAAAAGTACAATCAAGTTCTGTTACCGACATGTTGCCCTGGCAGTGCGCATAGAATTCTCGTCTCTTACTTGCTTTATACTGAGGACTCATAAAATAATATGAAAAGATTCTTCGAAAAGTACTTCATGTCATTGGCTGATTAGGCGGTTGAGATCGTTTCGTAGACTCCCACCAAATTTTTGCACCACCCATAAGAAAATACCCTGCGGTCTTCGCCCGTTTCTCTGCAGGGCAATCTATACATTCAAAAATATCTTCAACATTTTCAAGCCATTCCTTGGCCTCCTCATATGCACCTATGACTTAAGGCAATTTCCACATAAGTGCGGCTTTGCTCGCTATTCCTAGGGAATGCATGTTGCAGAGCGACAACCAATTGATGAATTCCACTCAAAACATCAGTACGAGGACAAGGAGGTATATTACCACCACGAGGTACATTCCCACCACGAGTATTCATGATTATGAGAAAAAACCAAAAACAAAGTTTAGAAGGACAAAAGATTTCACAATTAACAAGGAAATTGTGCTGCAGGGAATGTTACAGTTTCGGAAAAACCTATTATGTAGTATTATATTGTTTTCAAAATGGTGGGGTTAGTATGTTCAGATATAAAATGGTTTTCTTATTATTACTATTATTATAAACTTTGTGCCCCCTTCAAGACCTAGTGAAGAGGAATACGACTCGAGCATTGAGACATTTCCCTTCCAGTGATCTTGTGTTCTCCTCTCAACATATGACATTTTTATGTATAATTGTAACTTAATGTCTTTCATTTCACTAACACTCTTGTTTAGTTGTATGCTCTCAACATATTCATGCATCCTTTCTTTCAGATTGTTAACAGTTGGATATTATCCTTATATTATGACTAATGTTTTATCATTGCTATTTCATTAGCGTTTGTATATTCTTTATGATTGTTGTTTTTCACACAACTTCTCGATTACATGTTTTCTTATGTTCCTGCATATTCATATAATTATGGCTTTTGTCACTCTTGAGTGTCGGCCAACACGTGCCATCCAAATATCATTTTGATATCTGGGTTGAGGCGTGTCACCCTTAGACGAAATCATTAAGTTTGTATAAGTTTATATAATTTCTGGCTTTTCTGTATCACTTCTGGCTTATTCTAAATTATTTAATTTGCATTACATAATATGAATTTTCTAGATTCCATGGCAGCCTTATACAAGGCATAATCCCAACTTCCTCAAAATGTTAAATGGCCAACAACGAATGGGATTGTGCCGGACATGATGTAAGTTTAATTTTCTTCGGTTTTCAAGTAATCATTAATCGATGCTTAATCAGCTTTTTTTGTACAAACTATTTCCGAGATTTAGAACTAATCACTGATTTATTTTCTTCTTATGCTGCAGATACTGGTCATGACACCACAGGTTCTCTTGGATGTCATGAGGAATGCTTTCTTCAACTTAGAAATGTTTAGCTTGATAATCTTTGACGAATGTCATCGCGCTACTGGCAATCATCCTATACGAAAATAATGAAGGTAGTTTAGCGGACCGTGTGCCAAGTTGAGCATCTGCATTGTGCTGCGAAACACCATTGAAGCTATTTTAAGCACATACACACATGTACGTACACAATGTTGATCGCTTACTCACTAATGAGTAGGAGATCATCAATTTTCAACATACGTAAAAAAATTGTATTCAAGTACATTTGAGTGACTAATTTCTTGTTTTTGAAGGATTTTTATCACCAATCTGCGAACCGGCCAAAGATTTTTGGGATGACAGAATCCCCTGTCATAAGAAACGGTCAGATATTGGTGCTTCATAGCTAGTGAAATTCTACAATCTGTTATGCAAAATATTCAGGAGATCCTTTCTAATTTCTAATTTTCTAGTGCCTCGTCCGCCATGGATTCTGAGGCTCAAATATCTGCACTGGAAAGCATCTTGGATGCTCAGGTATTTTGAGATCTGGTTATGATTATTCTCCATTTATTATTAGACGTGGTCACAGTTTTGTTGTCTAAATATCTTGAGACGGGCTGATGCAAGTTTACACTGTAGAAGACATGACTGAAATCAAAACATTTGTTCCCTCAGCAGTCCACAAATGTAGGTTTTACGAGCAAGCACAGTACGCCTATTTGGATTTGAAAGAAAAGATGGAAGCTTTGCTGTCGAAGGTAGTCCTACATCGTATCATATCTTTCGTTCACAGAATATGTTAAGACCAAGATCTAAAATATCGATGGTATCGGAAATATCGGTAGTTCAAAAACACGGAAATTTCTATAGAAATATCGGGATATTATATAAAAATTGAATAAAAACCACGGAAATTATAAGAAAAACTTGGAAATTTGTATTGAAACTTTGCAGGATGTTTATTTAGTCAATTATCTATTAGTTTATCATAAAAAATTGGAAGGAAATGCATTGCATGATGAATTTAACCGATTTAAGTTGATTATATAGAGAGCTGGCAAACATTGTTAGTGTAGAAAATTTGTAGTAATTAATGAAAGAAGTTTAAACACACCATAATCATTTATATATAATGAATTAGTACAATATTTTACACTTTATACATTGCATGGTAAGATACATGAGTGACTTAGTACCACATAGAGTTCCTATGAGGTTCAAAATTTTCACTATCTTCATCATCTCTATGTGTAAAGTAAGTGTATTGTGAAGAGTAGTCATCAAATGATAAATCCCCAAAATAGTTTTGCATGTAATTGTTAACATGCCACCCATATGGATCCGAGATTGGTTGACGTTGTCCATAAGCAAAATCATTTGAAGATTGAGTTTCAGATTATTTCCATGAGTCGCTCGATTCCATCCCAACAGGAATGGGATATGAAGGGTAGGGAAATGGTTGGTTATGAGTATAACCATGGTTACTACTTCCCACTCCAACAGAGTTCGAAGTTATAGATAACGAGTCATCTTCTTGACTTGACAAAGTCCCCTTGCCTCTTTCTCTACGAGTATAGTTCTTCCCTATGGCACCAATTCCTAGTCCTGCCCTCCTACTGCCATGGTCCTCATCCTGTGTTGCATGCGTGAAGTTTGCCTCACCAGTGAAAGGGCTCATAAATCCGGGAGGTGGTCCAACATAGTTTCCATATCCACCACTACCTCCAGCTCCATTATATCCTTCATCATTCCCACCTCCGGTGGTAGGTGAGTCTCCTGATCTTGTACTAGAGCTATCATTAGTATCAGCAGGATCTTGTGGTTGTGTAGGATTGGAAGAAGGTGGAATTCCAGTGTTTCTTGGTCTTGGGCGCAAAAGTTCTTCCAAAGAGTTAGCACTGCTAGATCCCACATTCTCCTCTAATACGCTTTCTACATTTATCCCTTCATTACGTGCTTCTTCAGCAACTCTTAGAGCTGGGTTGCCTTCATCATCATCTAAATGAAGAGGTCTAATCCATTGATAAAGTTGGTTACCCTCTGTATCATCATCTTCAGCAACAATATCAAACACATCTAGTGGGTCACCACGATCGACATGATCTATTTCTGCTTCCTTATCTCGAATTTAAAGCTTCATGTTGTAGTAGCAATAAACTAATTTTTCCAACCTACTATGAGCCAACCTATTTCTTTGCTTTGTGTGTATGAGTGCAAATGTACTCCAATTTCTTTCACAAGCAGATGAGGAAGCTGTTTGTGATAATACTTTGATTGCTAACTTTCTCACAGTTGGTGCATCAGTCTCATACATGATCCACCATTCAGCTATAATGAAAAACAATGTTGATAAGCCTAATAACTCCAACAAATTCTATTATAAACTGATAGTGAAATATGTTTACACTGACTAGGAGACATTTTTGTTCGAGCAGCAACTGATGTTAGTTCTCCAAAAGTTCTTCTGCATCTTTAAACCATGTTAGCTGAATTCAACAAATCGTGTTAGTTTAATCTAACAATGTAATTATTATAATTTAAGTAATTATGTACCTCATTTCCAAATTGGCCAACTGCTGGTGATGCAGGGTTTAATTTAGAGTATACATTATGTACAACACGTATAAGGGTACCATCATCTCCAAAACCAGGTCTGTATTGGTAACGAGGATTCAAATAATATGCTGTTCAAAGAAACACCTACTCTAATAAGAGAAATAATACTTATGCAACTAAAGAAATGAATTGCAAATTATGACATAATTTATACCTGCTGCATGCAAATTGTGGTATAATGTTTTATATCATCGGTCATTAATTATCTTTATGACCCACCTTGCACCATGTTTTCTTTCCAAGTCATCCTTCACTACACGCATCAACTCATATATTGCCCCCATAGTAGGATACACTTCTGTATCAACGATCCGTAAAACTTTGTAAAGAGGTTCAAACATTTGGCACACATGTTCTGATTAAGTCCAAAAAGCATGATCAAGTACTATACTTTTCACCATACGACCTGAATTTGAGCGGCTGAAATTGTGGTTGGCCCAATCGTCACTAGTGAATAGTTACTTCAACCTTGCTTTCTTCTTAAGTAGGTTGTCTAATGCAATATAGTTGGTGGCGAATCGAGTGGTAACTGGACGAATAATTTCTCCTTTGCAAAATTCACACATCTTTGCCAACAACCAACCGTGATTATAAATATAATTTGTATCGTTCTAGCTCTTTTTGCGACAGTAGAAATATTCTCTTTCTCCCCCATTGCCTTAAACATGAGATCAATACAATGTGCTTCACATGATGTCCAAAACACATTATGATGCTTCATTAACTTTTTTCCAGCTTTGACAAATGCAGAACCGTTGTCGGTCACAACTTGGACAACTTTATGCTCTCCCACCTCCATGATTACATCCCTCAATAATTTGTAAATATACTTGTAGTTCTTTATATGGTCTGAAGCATCTGTTGAGACGGGGAGATAATTGAAACAAGCATTACGTGCCTCCAAACAGTCAGCACGTAATGCTTCATCAACAGATGCTTCAGACCATATAAAGAACTACAAGTATATTTACAAATTATTGAGGGATGTAATCATGGAGGTGGGAGAGCATAATGTTGTCCAAGTTGTAACCGACAATGGTTCTGCATTTGTCAAAGCTGGAAAAAAGTTAATGAAGCATCATAATGTGTTTTGGACATCATGTGCAACACATTGTATTGATCTCATGTTTGAGGCAATGGGGAAGAAAGAGAATATTTCTACTATCGCAAAAAGAGCTAGAACGATCACAAATTATATTTACAATCACGGTTGGTTGTTGGCAAAGATGTGTGAATTTTGCAAAGGAGAAATTATTCGTCCAGCTACCACTCGATTCGCCACCAACTATATTATTTTAGACAACCTACTTAAGAAGAAAGCAAGATTGAAGCAACTATTCACTAGTGACGATTGGGCCAACCACAATTTCAGCCGCTCAAATGCAGGTCGTATGGTGGAAAGTATAGTATTTGATCATGCTTTTTGGACTTAATCAGAACATGTGTGCCAAATGTTTGAACCTCTTTACAAAGTTTTACGGATCATTGATACAGAAGTGTATCCTACTATGGGGGCAATATATGAGTTGATGCGTGTAGTGAATGATGACTTGGAAAGAAAACATGGTGCAAGGTGGGTCATAAAGATAATTAATGACCGATGATATAAAACATTATACCACGATTTGCATGTAGCAGGTATAAATTATGTCATAATTTGCAATTCATTTCTTTAGTTGCATAAGTATTATTTCTCTTATTAGAGTAGGTGTTTCTTTGAACAACATATTATTTGAATCCTCGATACCAATACAGACCCGGTGTTGGAGATGATGGTACCCTTATACGTGCTGTACATAATGTATACTCTAAATTAGACCCTGCATCACCAGAAGTTGGCCAATTTGGAAATGAGGTACATAATTACTTAAATTATAATAATTACATTGTTGGATTAAACTAACACGATTTGTTGAATTTAGCTAACATGGTTTAAAGATGCAAGAAGAACTTTTGGAGAACTAACATCAGTTGCTGCTCGAACAAAAATGTCTCCTAGTCAGTGTAAACATATTTCACTATCAGTTTATAATAGAATTTGTTGGAGTTATTAGGCTTATCAACATTGTTTTTCATTATAGCTGAATGATGGATCATGTATGAGACTGATGCACCAACTGTGAGAAAGTTAGCAATCAAAGTATTATCACAAACAGCTTCCTCATCTGCTTGTGAAATAAATTGGAGTACATTTGCACTCATACACACAAAGCAAAGAAATAGGTTGGCTCATAGTAGGTTGGAAAAATTAGTTTATTGCTACTACAACATGAAGCTTTAAATTCGAGATAAGGAAGCAGAAATAGATCATGTTGACCGTGGTGACCCACTAGATGTGTTTGATATTGTTACTGAAGATGATGATACAGAGGGTAACCAACTTTATCAATGGATTAGACCTCTTCATTTAGATGATGATGAAGGCAACCCAGCTCTAAGAGTTTCTGAAGAAGCACGTAATGAAGGGATAAGTGTAGAAAGCGTATTAGAGGAGAATGTGGGATCTAGCAGCGCTGACTCTTTGGAAGAACTTTTGCGCCCAAGACCAAGAAACACTGGAATTCCACCTTCTTCCAATCCTACACAACCATAAGATCCTGCTGATACTAATGATAGCTCTAGTACAAGATCAGGAGACTCACCTACCACCGGAGGTGAGAATGATGAAGGATATAATGGAGCTGGAGGTAGTTGTGGATATGGAAACTATGTTGGACCACCTCTCGGATTTATGAGCCCCTTCACTGGTAAGGCAAACTTCACGCATGCAACACAGGATGAGGACCATGGCAGTAGGAGGGCAGGACTAGGAATTGGTGCCATAGGGAAGAACTATACTCGTAGAGAAAGAGGCAAGGGGACTTTGTCAAGTCAAGAAGATGACTCGTTATCTATAACTTCGAACTCTGTTGGAGTGGGAAGTAGTAACCATGGTTATACTCATAACCAACCATTTCCCTACCCTTCATATCCCATTCCTGTTGGGATGGAATCGAGCGACTCATAGAAAGAATCTAAGACTCAATCTTCAAATGATTTTGTTTATGGACAACGTCAACCAATCTCGGATCCATATGGGTGGCATGTTAACAATTACATGCAAAACTATTTTGGGGATTTATCATTTGATGACTACTCTTCACAATACACTTACTCTACACATAGAGATGATGAAGATAGTGAAAATTTTGAACCTCATAGGAACTCTATGTGGTACTAAGTCACTCATGTATCTTACCATGCAATGTATAAATTGTAAAATATTGTACTAATTCATTATATATAAATGATTATGGTGTGTTTAAACTTCTTTCATTAATTACTACATATTTTCTACACTCACAATGTTTGCCAGCTATCTATATAATCAACTTAAATCGGTTAAATCCATCTTGTAATGCATTTCCTTCCAATTTTTTTATGATAAACTAATAGATAATTGACTAAATAAACATCCTGCAAAGTTTCAATTCAAATTTCCAAGTTTTTCTGACAATTTCCGTGGTTTTTATTCAATTTTTATCGATATCGATAATATCCCGATATTTCCATCAAAATTTTCGTGTTTTTGGACTACCGATATTTCCGATATCATCGATATTTTAGACCTTGGTCGAAACAAAAGTGTAAAAAAAGAATAAAACTAAAATGTGGTAGAAAGATGAAAAGAGGAATGTGATTTGTTTGGTGTTACCACATTTTATAGGCTGTTAAAGTTTGTCTGTAGAATGTCCCTGATGCCAAAGAACAGTGCCGATTCTATAGAGAATGGTATTCGTAGTTGAAATTTTTTCTTGAAGAAGTCTTGCTTATGATTGCGAGATTTCTTCAACCTTGCATGCCAATTGGTAAGTTTTTTTTTCTCACTTTTGGATTGTGTGCATTGGATTTATACTTATTTCTAATTGATATTACTTCCTTCACACTGCTCAGGCTGCGAACTTCATGCAGACTTTCAGTTTAACTGCACAAAGGCGTGCGATTTGGGTTTCATATCTCTAAAGTTATACGAACTACTACAAATTTTCCAGTCATTTGGTAAGTAGAACTACGCATGGCCAAGTCCTTGTTAGTTAATTTTCGTATAAAGTTAATTTATTGGAGTGCTTTGCCATTGCAGAACCGGTAGCAAAGTTCAATGCCTCATTTTTGTAGAGCAAATTATTACAGCTGAAGTGATTGAAATATATGTTAGAAAGTTCGGTGCTTATCTCACTTGATAGTTTCATACGTGACTGGAAGTAACTGTTCAGCTGCTGCGCTATCACCGAAGCTGCAAAAAGAAACTTTGGAATCCTTTTCGCACCATAGATTTCTATTTATACGAAGCTTTGGTGTTAGAAAACCACATAATGAATGAAGAAAATATTGAACATGTTCTTACTGTCAACAGTAATGAAGGAATGTACAGAGAGAAAATGTAGAGAGAGGAAGTAGAGAGAGAGTAAAAGAATATTATGTATTTTCCACATCTATATCAATCTGTTTACATCCCTTACTTATATATAAATACAACCACCTTATAACTAACTCAATATTCTCTACTCTACTAATGACACCTGGCACTAACCTAAGGCATTCCCTAACATTCCCCCTCAATCTTATGAAGGGAAGAACCCAACATAAGATTGGAACAGTGAACCTAAAACTGAGATGAACATAAACCTTTGGTGAGCACATCAGCACACTGTTTTGTGGTAGAGACAAACTGAAGCATGATTGTCCCTTGTTGAACTCTTTCACGAACAAAATGGCAATCTATCTCGATGTGTTTGGCTTTGGAATGAAGTATAGGATTAGTAGCCAATGCCATAGTAGAAAGATTATCACAATGAAGGAGTGGTACAGATTGACATGAAATATGCAAATCCAGTAACAGTTGTTGAATCCATACTATTTCAACAGTAGTGGTGGCCATAGCACGATATTCGGCTTCAGTAGACGAGCTGTATGTTGTTTCTTGGAACTCCAAGAAATAGGATTAGAACCAAAAAACACAACAAAACCAGTTGTGGATCATCGGTCATTGGGGTCTCCAGCCTAATCAGCGTCAGTATATGCTTTAATATCAAGAGATCCATGTGTAAAATTGATACCAAGATGCATAGTGCCACGGAGATATCTTAAGATCCGTTTAACATCAATGAAATGATCTTCAAGAGGAGCATGCATAAACTGACAAACCTGATTCACTGAATAGGCTATGTCAGGTCGAGTAAAGGTTAGATATTGAAGAGCCCCAACGATACTCCGATATTTGAAAGGATCTAAGAATAAGGTACTGCCATGATTCAACAGCTTGTGATTAGGATGGCATGGAGTAATGCATGGCTTGCAATGGAACATGTCTGCCTTGTGTAACAAATCCGTGATATACTTGGATTGATGAACAAAAATACCACTGGAACGATACTCAATCTGTAAACCAAGAAAATAATGCAGAAGACCAAGATCTTTCATATCAAACTCTGCAGTCAACTGTTGTATCACACTTTGAACCTCAGCAACATTATTGCCTGTAAGAATAATGTCGTCCACATACAACAAAAGAACAACAATAGATTGATTCTCATACTTGACAAACAAGGATGGATCAGCATAAGATGATTTGAAGCCCAAAGTGAGAAGAAATTTGGTAAAACGCTCATTCCAGGCTTGGGGAGCCTGCTTCAACCCATATAGAGATCTTTGGAGTTTACACACATGTGTTGGGTGAAGAGGATCTACAAAACCCTGAGGTTGAGCCATAAAGACTTCCTCGTCAAGAAAGCCATGTAAAAAAACATTTTTTACATCCAATTGTTTGAGTTTCCAGCCATTAGAAGCAGCTAAAGAAAGGAGAAGTCTCACTGTGGTAGGTTTAACCACAGGACTAAAAATCTCATAATAATCTAACCCAGCTTCTTGTGAAAACCCCTTAGCCACTAACCTGGCTTTGTACCTAGCAACAGTACCATCATGATGTTTTTTTTTATCTTATAAATCCACTTACACCCAACCAAGTTCTTATCTGGAGGAAGGGGAACCAAGGTCCAAGTTTTCTGTTGAAGAGCATCCATTTCTTCTTGCATTGCACCTCGCCACTCTGACAATTTACATGTTGCAGAGTAGGACTGATGTTCTTGATCACCAGATTGAACTTCAACAGAAAAGGCCTGTTTTTCTTAAAAATGCCCGACTTGGATCGAGTCTGCATAGGATGAGAGTTAACAGTAGCAATAGAAACTTGTTGCAACTCAGAAACTTGAGACATATGAGTATCAGGATGTAACTCAGACATGACTTGACCAGAAATAGCTGCACCGAACATGTGATCCATTGAAATATCCCCTGGTAGTGAGGGAATGGTACTAGAAGAAACAAACTCACTTGGTGCTGAAGAACATACTGGAGGATTATGCTGAGAACTTGAATCCCTGGAGAACACTTGGGGAAACGGTATAGATGCTAAAGGAGGATGATGAAAAGTATTGGAGTGTACGGTGGAAGATATGGAAGCCACCTTGGAACCAGAGTCAAAATGACTAGCCATATAAGTTGCAGGAAAATGACTTTCATCAAATAGAACATGTCGAGAGACAATGAGTTTATTGTCTTTAGGATTAAAGCAGATAAACCCTTTATACTGAGCAGCATATCCCAAAAATATGCATTCACTGGTCTTTGGTGCAAGCTTATGAGATATATAAGGCCTCAATGATGGATAACAAGCACAACCAAAAATCTTCAAGTGATCGAGTTTGGGTGAAGAATGATATAACACTTCAAAAGGTGACTTCATAGACAAGACAGGTGTAGGCATTCGATTAATAAGATATACTGCTGTGGCACATGCATGGTACCAAAACTTAGGAGGAAGACAAGCTTGTTGAAGAAGAGTGATAGCTGTCTCGGTAATATGCCGATTTTTTCTCTCTACTAGCCCATTTTGTTGAGGAGTGTAAGGGCAAGACTTATGATGCAAAATACCCTTGTCCTTAAGAAAATTCTAAAAATTAATCCCAATATACTCTCCACCACCATCACTTTGCAATATTCTGATATGAACATTAAAGAAATTTTGCACAAAAGCTTGAAATTGGACAAACAGACCAAAAACAGTAGCTTTATTCATGATAGGACATATCCATGTGTACCTTGTACATTCATCAATAAAGGACACATAATACCGATATCCTTCAATAGACAAACTAGGTGACGGACCCCAAACATCAGTGTGAATGACTTCAAAAGGAATTACAAACTTGGAAGCCAAAGAAGGAAAAGGTAGATTGGCAAATTTGCCTTGTAAACAAGCTTTACAAGTATGGGAAGAATTGAGACACGTAAAAGGAATATCTGCCTTAGAAAGAGCTGCCTGGACTACTGAATTAGCAGGATGACCCAATCTGCAATGCCAGATTGCAGAATTTATTCTTTGTCTAATATATGCTGCAGGAGAAACATGAGAAGACTTCATTACTGGTAAAGGATAGACAGCATTGTTACTCAATCCTCGATACAGAACTTCCTGAGTGACCTTGTCCTGTATGCACACAGAAGACTCATCAACAATACACCTACAATTATTATCCTTGCACAGTTGATGCATGGACAATAAATGTTGTGATAATTGAGGTACATGTAAGACAAATTTTAAACAAAGATTATGAGACTGTAATGGAAGATTAGAATGTCCAATATGAGCAATATGTAAACCTTCTCCATTAGCACCAGTGACAATATCAGATGATGAGTAAGGAGCAGCCATTTGAATGTTAGACAAATCAGAAGTCATATGATGTGTGGCCCCTGAGTCAAGTAACCAATACTCTTGCTGTGGTGCAGAGGGAGAAGAAGTAGACCTCGCAGTCATAGTAACCGGAGAATGATTTTGAGAGCTTATCATTGCAGGATGAAACTGAGGTGGATAAACCATATGGGCAGGTGGAAATTGTGCAGGAAAAGTAGCCTATTGAGAGCGTTGAAATTGCTGTGGAGAGAACCCTTGTGATGATGAATAAAACTGGGGAGGCACCATTGAAGAAGAACCACTATTTCAATCAAAACAAGTTACAACAGTATGCCCTTTCCGATTGCAAATTTGACACCCTTTTTGAAAACAATGAAGAGCACTATGACCTTTCCTATTACATATTTGACAAATCTGCAAAGGTTGATACACTTGCTCAGTAGGCATAGGAGAATGGAGAGACTGAAAAGAAGAGCCCTGAAAATTATTTGATGAATACTGCTGTGGAAATGAAGCACCAGTTTGTTGATGTTGCTGAAAATTATTATAAAATTTCTTGCCTTTCCCATTTGGTTTGAAGTTATTCCCCCTGAAATTGTTATAAGTCCCTGAACCACCCTGAGATACAAAAGCAAGATGACTATTCATCTGAAACATTTGATTAGGAAATGGCATTTGTTGAAGCACTGGGGTTGAAGAGATCGGAAAATGTGAACCATTGAAAGAATGCTGAGATGCACTATGTGCTGCACCACCAAATGATCCCCCAGCATCATAGACTGAATTAGAAGCATACATAGCAGACATTATAGGAGCCTGTTTAATAACTTCGTCCAAAGTAGCCTCTTCAGCTTTCAATTGGGATCGCAATTCTTTTAAAGACACAAGATTCTCTCTGCCCCTTATAACTGCCTTGATAGTATTAAACTCATGGGGAAGACCTTTAAGAGCAACAATTACAATATCCTCATCGGAAATAAGCACTCCAACAGCAGCAAGTTGATCCCTACAGTCCTTGATTCGCTGCAGATACAAATCAATAGACTCTGACCCTTTCTTTATGTTCTGCAGATCAATCTTCATTTGAACAATACTGGTTCTAGTCAGGTTAGAAAACCTTTCCCTCAGATTATTCCACATTTCCTGTGAACTTTGACAACCAATAACACAGGACAGAGCAGCAGTGGACAATGTAGCAGTGATGAGAGTCATGAGAGCTTTATCATGAATCTTCCATACTTTGTAATCATCAGTAATATGGTGTGGATTAGTAACAGTTTCGTCCTCAGAATCAGAATCATGATATTTATCTGGGCAAGGAATGGATCCATCCACAAAACCAAGAATTCCATTTCCCTCTAATAAAAGTCCCATTTGAAAATTCCAGGTAACATAATTGGAATCATCCAATTTGACAGTGACATTGTTACCAATACTAGGAATCAACGAAGAAATTGGTGATTGAGTAAGTGCTAATTGAGCAACTGTAACCATGATGAGAACTGTAAAAGATCAACGTATCTTCAAGACTCAGAAAACAACCAAAACACACAACTTTTCAACAGGATTCTCCACAGACGAACAACAATACATATGCAAGCAATAGGCACATCAAGAAACCAGATCAAGCAACGCAATAATCTCAAATCGAGATAATATCAAGAAAATCTCGACAATTCAACTTCAGCAACAATCGCAAATGAGCGAGACAAAATGACGATAAAACTACACCACAATGCCTTCAAGAAACACACGACAGCAACAATTAACGAAGGAATTTCAAGAAGAACAATCACCAACTGACAGACGAAAAAGCCCCAAATTTTCTAGGGTTTCAGCCACCGATTGAGATCCTCGACGGAACGAGAGCAACTATTACCAAGAACAAAGCACTAACAAGATGAGCGGAAGCACAGGGATCAGGAACCGACGACGGTGTTACCCTTTGCCGACGAAGATACCATGTCAACAGTAATGAATGAATGTACAGAGAGAAAATGTAGAGAGAGGAAGTAGAGAGAGAGTAAAAGAATATTATGTATTTTCCACATCTATATCAATCTGTTTACATCCCTTACTTATATATAAATACAACCACCTTATAACTAACTCCATATTCTCTACTCTACTAATGACACCTGGCACTAACCTAAGGCATTCCCTAACACTTACCGGTAAGAACACCTGTAAATAAAAATGCATGTCATTACTTGTCTTGACACACTAACCCTCGCATCGTGGCATGCCAAAATATTGTTGTGGGCATGTGATGACATGTCATGGCATGCATATTGCATGCTAGGCATGGCTTGTCATGGCTTATCTTGACACGGTAGCCCTTGCATCATGGCACGCTAGAACATCGTTGTTGGCCACGACATGACAAGCATCACGAATTGAATATTACTAGAAGTCTAATGATCAGCACAGGTTGGTATATACAGTCTGAAATATTTGAGCAAATGTTCATAACATGTGCCTGTCTCTTTGCTTGTCATGTTTTATAGGGATTTAGTGATACCTTGTTTGAATCAAGCCGATTTGTGTTCCTACTGTTTCTGCTTTCCTTTAGTTATTAAACTTGGCATGTGAACTTGCATTTGCAGTAAGAGTGTGGGAGGCTGCTAGAGATTAAAGTTTAGAGACAATGGCACTGGTCTCTAGAGGCTTGTTAGAGCGATATATGACGTTCTTTCGTATACTAGCAGCATTTATGGATGATTTTCTATTGAAATTTGCCTTCTCAAGGAATCCAAATTACAATTTGCAAGTGAAATTTTGTTCTTATGTGCTGCATTTTTTTTAATTGCATTGCTGAGATGGACAATCTGTATGTACTTGATCGTGCTGTATTCGCTGAGAGATGAATCGATTCCAAACTCTATTTTCATGGCAGCATCCCACGAAATCTGCTACTTCCCCATCTCATCACTGGTCTCCAAGCTGGTCAACTTTCTGTTGTTTTTGTATCTACTCTTTCCTGTCCTCCCTACTATTTAATTCTTTTCCTACTTACTGATGATTCCGTGTTTCTAATCTGTTTTGACATCTCTACTTGTTATATTAATTAATCAGGGTATTTCTATTTTTAAAGACACCGAAAATTATGTTCAAATGAAACTATCAGGTTCTGGCACTTGAATACGATGCTATTCCACATTTTCGTGGTGCATCTCAGAGTATGAAGTTCCTATCTATTTTGGTTCACGGTGTGCGGTTGCTTAAGTTTAACAGGGGGTTGGCGTTTGTTCGTGGTGCATGAGTATCTAATTTGGTTGTTTGGAGTGTTGGTGGTGTAACTTCATACTTATAATTTTGTACAGATGAAAAAATAAATAAAGATATGACTTTGGAATAAAAATTATGACCCTTAAATTTCCTCATCGAAACGCGGGGTAAGCGTAATTAGCTAAGTACTTGCAATCCCTGCGGGTTCTTCTTCTCTTCTTCAAGAATTGCAGAAGTTAACATAACTATAAAATTTATATAACATGTGTACCGTGATAACCAACTGAATACTTCAACTTCTTTATTCCCCTTATTTTGCACTGATGTTTTCGATAAGTAAATCTTTTCCGAATGACAGAAAAGACGTTTAAATACATCTTCCTAACCTAAAATTCAGATATCTTGAAGGCTCTAAACAATGATGAACATGAATTGAACTTTTTTATCATCTCTGATAGTGCATGACAACAATAGGACTCCTGACATTGTGCTTCCCATCCGTCCAATTTAACTCTCCAAATACGTAGTCTTCAGGCCCTTGAACCTTAGGCTTCAGAACAACCTTGAACTTCTTCTCTTCGCCACTGTTCTTGAATTGCAAGGTACTAGGCTTAACTGTAACAGAAACTCCCACCGGTTCCTTAATACGAACTACATATGTGCCTGGAGAGCCGACGTTCTTAACCCTTCTAGTCACAGTCACTGGCGTGTCACGGAGATTGGGAACTGTTATAGAAGGATAGTTAAAATCAAAAAGACTATATGCCTTGGAACATTTGTGTGGCTCTTTAGAAAACACTTTGAGCAGCGTTGCATTGTAGCCACGAGCGCATAAGAAGTTTAAGTAATCATCAGTAGTTAGGTCATAAACAAGTCCAGGGTCCATCGCACGGTTTGGTTGAACATGTCCTGCACCATAAGCAAACGGTGTTGCTCTGGCCTTGGATGAGTCCAGCATTGTGCCCTTGCTGTTATCTCGTTTACTTGCTGTAGAAGGAACCAACGAATAAACTTAACCATTCGAACACAAGTGTGACAAAATTATGGTGCCTTAAATCAGAAGGGGAAACTTGTACCGGTGGTCATGATTGCAGATTTAATAGCTGCAGGGCTCCATGTCGGGTGAAGGGTTTTCAAAAGACCGACAATTCCAGATACATGAGGGCACGACATGGAAGTTCCGGATTGTGTATTGAAAGATACACGCCGGTTATCGAACTTCTGACCAGTTGGCCCGGTTGCTTGAGTATAAGCAGCAATTATACTCACTCCTGGCGCTGTGATATCAGGCTGATGTGCAAACAAGTATAAGTTAGACAGACTAATTTGAAGAAGCCTTATACATAATAATTTCAAAGGAATACCTTAAGGATTGACTGCTCAATGGCGTTGGGTCCCCTTGAAGAGAATGAAGCCATAAATGGAGCTGGTTTTGTTCCTTGTTCTGTCTTTACACGATTAATGTAAGCCATAGGATTCCTGATGGATTTTCATTGAATGAGAGGCTAGAAGATTAATCATGAAATTTTCAGGTAAAGAAAACATGAAATGAAAGATCAGGATATGTACTTGGTCGACTTGATGTAGGCAAAGACAGATTTTCCGTCAGAATAATTAACATGTGAAGCTGGAAGCAAGTGAGGATCAGCTATGATTTCATTCCCGCTTAGCTTATCATTAACCAAAATCATTCCAACAGCGCCTGCAAGAATAGCTTGTTGACCCTTGTTGGCTCTTGGATTTTGCCCTCGAACGCAAACCAAAATTTTCCCCTTTGCCTTCTTTTTATCGAGGGTTCCAGGTTTGCAGAGATGGCTGAAGAAGTTCGAGAAGATACAGTTAATGTACATTATGCACGGCATATCATTGAAAATTGATGTTACTCACGCTTCAGAACCAGACGCATTAGCAGCTTTAGCATCGCATGCACTTATCAATGGGTAGAACTTTTTAGCTGGCAAAGCTGTAGAGGAAAGACTTGCTCCCTAGTAACAAACGTTGGAATACTATCAGTACAACGAGAAGAATTTTCATACTTGTAAAGGATTTCATTTGAAGTACAATGCCTAACAAGAATACGGTAAGGATGTTAAACTGTTCGCGTTGTAAATCAATGTGATTTCTCTAGCATTATTCGTGATGATGAACAGACTAACAGCGATTAGGGTTAATTGTTTACACAAAACTGTGTATTTGCACACCGACTACCATATCATGTCATAGATTAAGGTGACCCCTATAGCATTACTCGTTACAATAAACGCACGACTAGCGATTAGGGTGTTAGATTTATATACCTTGAGATGCTTCTTGTTGCCAAGAGTAACATAACTGGAGAACTCGCGATCAATCGTGCTAGCTCCAACTGTGAGCATCCACGGTGACACATTCGACACTGACCCAGGAGTAGGACCTGAATTCCCAGCTGAGCTCACCACGGTAATCCCCTTCTTAACAGCATGGAAGGACCCTATTGCAATCCCATCACTTAAAAACTCCGCAGCTTCACCACCAAGAGACACTGAGAGCACATCAACACCATCATTAATTGCAGCTTCAAATGCGGCCAAGATGTCTGCATCGAAGCACTCGTTGCCATCGATTGGAGGCCAGCATACTTTATACGCAGCCACGCGAGCTTTTGGGGATCCACCCTTTGCAGTGCCATTGCCATTACCGAAAACACTTGCTCTAGGAACAAAATTACCACCTGCCGTTGAAAGGGTGTGTGAGCCATGACCGGCATGGTCACGAGCGTTGGGCTGGATGGACTTGGCTGCAGAGGAGTTAACCGTGGAAGCATACACGGCGTATCCTTTGCTGAAGTACCTTGCTCCGATCAGCTTCCTACATAGGTGTTAATCCAAATTAATTAGCCATTATCGCCTAGTTAAACAACAGCATTAACGAAATTAAATAACGATGTGATGTGCATTAAGCAAATGAACAAAACACAGCAACAAATCTAAATATGATAGTAAATAGAAAATAATTGTTTAATTGGATTAGATTAGTTCAAACCCAAACGATTTTGTATGATACAAACATTGCTAGCATAGTTGGTATTACGTCTGCATGTGATGCAAATGTACAAAATAAACAATGATCCAGTTGACTTATTTTCCAGATTTATTGGTTCCAGTTGGCCAAACAAAAGCCTCTAAATAAGTGAGGAAATTGCTTTTCTTGTCATCTACACATTTCCTTTTGATGACTCCTAAAGCATATTTTTGCCATCACAATTCCAAAATATTCTTGCCGTCCAACCTGGAGAGATTTTGTAGTGTCCCCAAACTATGGGATGATACACTACACGTTATTATACAAGTGGAATAACATTTCAAAAATAAAACTTTCTTAACCTTTTTAATAACATACTAGCATTTGCCTACACACTTCGTGTGTATGAACACATTTTTTTAGAAAATGAGAAGGAGAGAGGGAGAGGAAGAGAGGACCTGGGGAGAGTGAGAGGTTTTTATTTTTGGTTTTATTTATTTATTATTATTTTTTTAATATTTGAGGTATTTTGACATCACATGTTGGTGAGATTTCAATAAAAAAAAGTAAAATTTAGATATGGGAAATTACATTATTGCCCATCATTTTTTTAATGTGATAGAAGACTAATTTGCCTTTTCCATCATCTTTTGGTTGACAAAAAGAATTTTATTAATTAGTAAAAATAATGAATTCTATGTTCCGAGTAGAATGAAAAGATTTTCCCCAACATGATATGTGATAAATTGCTAAAATATATACAATACTGGAAAAAGAGGTGGGAGACACAACTTTGGGGAACTTTGTACCAAGGACCCACCTTTGTTTTCAAACTTTATATTCAAGTTCGCGTTTTAGATAGATGTAGCCCGACGATTCCCAACGTATGCTATTTCACTTTCAAAAGTCAATTACCCAATCACTTTCCACATGAATGAAAGCTGGTCCTAAGTGGTAGAAACCAACATATTGGTGAGCACCTATCCTACATTAGTCAGGCAAGCGTTTAATAAGTGAAGTGCTAAGAACAGGCGTTCAATTGCACATAGTTTAAACAAGTGCCTAATAAGTGAAATATCAAGGCAGGTCGTTAGCACACACACATTAAATGGGCAAGTATTTAATGGATAACGCTAAGGATAACTACGTGCGTGAATGAAGATTCGATTACACCTTTTGGTATTTTCACCTTACATATCAAGATTCTAAATTAACTGAATATACAAATTGGGACTAATGAACCCTTAAAACGATGTAATCTACTTTAAAAGATGAAGTATCTGAGAAAAAAGAGCAAGAAGTGGAGAAGAGAATGGACCTATTGCAACGAGAACCATCTTTGGTGTCCAGCTGACAGATTCCACGCCATTTAGATGGGATTGGTCCCATCCCTTCATCGCTAAAGCTCTTTGATTCCGGCCAAACACCTATCACAAAACCAATAAAGAAAACATAGCACCCAACAAGAAAATGTCAGAAAGCATGTTTGACAAATGACTAGTGTTGGCCACAAAATAATATGCTATACATAATGGAAAATTACTAGAACGCATGGAGAAAATATGCCAAAGAAAAGAAATATTCACAAATAAAACTAGTTATAAAATTTTTATTCAGGAATAGAACTAAAAGACCTTAAATAGACAATAAATCATATATAAATTATAAATTTTGTATCAATTTCTTGTCTGTTTAGAATATCCTTCCAATTCTATTTTAATTAAAATTCTACAGCCAAATTAATTTGTTCATATTTCCGAGAAAATTCCAATGAGGAAGAAATTAGAAGCACAATCTCGACTGGTCTGCATTTCTTACTGCAGTTAATTTCTAAGAAATAAATTCTCTTTTTGTAGTGAAGTAAAACAAAAAAGGAATACATTTGGTTTGTTTATAATTAAGAGAATTTGACATCAACTTGCAAAATGCTGTAAAATATGAAAGTGGTTTGGTCAAAATCATTATGGTTAGGTCAAAAATCATTTGGGTTGGTAGGGTTTAAAAAAATTATAACATTTGAACCTAAACTATCATACATCACTTCCCTGAACTTTTATATAATATGAAAAACGTTGAACTAATGTGGTTAGGTCAAATACTCATGCAACATTTATTGGTGCAGAAATATATCAAGGAAAGCAAAGAATGTGGTCGATTTTACACTTAACCTAAATTGTAAAGCAACAAAATAATTAAGATTACCAGTATCAAGGTTTCCGATAATTGTATTTGCACCTAATCGTGCCTTCTTCCAAATAGAGCCGGCCCGGATTTCGCCGTTTTCTTCCAATCGAAGAAAATCCCATGAACGAGTTGTCTGTAGTTTTCTTCCTCTGTTTGGAAAAACAGACACAACATTTGGATCCTCTGCAGTTCACAGAAAATGCATTGTGAAAAAAAAAGTAACGTAGGAAAGAAAAGGAAGCTGCAAATAGAAATATTACTTGCAATCTGAGCAGCCTCTTCATCATCCAAAATTGCAGCAAAGCCATTGATATTTCTCGTATATGAGTAAAATATTGATTCCTGTGCCCTTTCATTGCTGTTGAACAAATTGGAACAAATGAAAAAAAAAAATCCAACGATATTAGCACGGGGAGAAAATTCAAACCCTACACAGAATGCATATACCTTCCCAAAACTGTTCCAAGAAGATTGTAATGAGAATTTGTCACGCTATCGAGATCGGCGGACAAAGGGTCCAGAACATGAGGACCTGCTCCTAAGTACACAATGTAAGACTGAAACAAAGAAATCATTTCAAGGCCATTAGTGAAATTTGACCAGACCGAAACTTCAAAAATTTAATTCGACGAAATGAAAGAATGCAATGCATGCATACACTTTTGGCAGCATGCGCTGGAATATGAAACAAAGAGATGAGAAGAACTGAGAGAAGAAAAGAAGGGAGAATTGAATTTCCCATCTGCCAATATTTTGTAAAGAGAAGAAGTGTGTGTAGAAAGAGGCTCTTCCTTCTCCTGTTTTTAAAACTCCGTTTTTGCCTGTTTTCGGAAGCAAAAATTGCTTCCTCCTTCTGCATTAATAACGGTAAGTGGTGGGATTTCCTCCAATTTGAAAGTTGCCTTTTAAGGGAATTTGAGTAATTTTGGGGAGATATAATTAAAAAAAAACATTGCAAACAGTTTTATTTATTTATTTTATCTGGATGTATGGTTGGATAAGATTTCGAAAATTTTGGTGGAAAAATCAGTGGTCTCAAAAAAGGACAATTGACTATTTTGCAAATAACTATGTTCTCCATTAGTCAAACACTATTTTGCTGGATTATACATGAAGTTTGAGATAGTGATTGAATTTGACAAGAAATTAGTACAAGAAATCAGTAATTAGCATCAATTAATCTACTTTTTTGGGTTTTTTTCCCTGTCATTTGAGGAAATCAAATTAGGTTGTCCATTGTATGGCTTAGCCGAACTGTTGCGAGTTATATATTAGTTAGAGTGTAAATAGTAGTTTGTTGTCCCACATTGGTGAAGTACATATGTAATACCAATTGTAACTCCTATATATACTCCACTTTGGAGATTAATGAATATATTAGAAATTCTCAAATATTGTCATATATATATTTTTGGTATTTACCATGTTTAGTTTAATATTGGTATTTACCATGTTTAGTTCAATATGGCATCAGAGCAGTTTGCTCTTAGTGACCTGTGTGCTTTAATTTTGTACCCACATTTTTCGTGATTTCCTTCAAAAAAAAAAAAAAAAAAAAAAGTGAATAGTATCGCGCAATAGTACAATGCGTGAACAATGGTCTGCTTTGTGAACAGTGATCCTCTACAGTGCCGTAAACAGTGATTGCTACAGTGTCATGAATAGTGCTCTGCTACAGTGCCGTGAACAGCTGCTACAATGTTCTGGTAAATTATTTTCATTCCGCTGCATATCTTTTGTGCATTTATTGTTCGTGATTTTGTTCAATGACTCAATATAATTATAGTGTTGTTATGCATCTTGGTGGAACAAATAAATGGATAATTGATACTGGGGCCACTGATCATGTGACTAGTGACCCTAGAGTGTTTGATGAGTTATGTGACTATGTTTGTGATCCGTATGTTACTAGTACAAATAGAGCACATTCCCCTGTGAAGGGTGAATGCACTATCTCTCTGACTCCAACCTTATCATTGGTCCGTGCTTTACTTGTTCCTGATCTTAAGTGCAATCTTTTGTCGGTAGGAAAACTTCTTGATACCTTATATTGTTCTGCTCATTTCTACCATACGTATTCTTATTTTCAAGATATTCAAACTCAGAAGATAATTGGTCATGGTAAAAGAATAGGGGGTTTGTACATCTTGACTATGGAGGATACTGTTGTTTCTGGTTCAAATAATCACCAAGTTTTAAGTGCTAAAGTGGATGACAAACATCAAATTTGGTTGTGGCATCGACGATTGGGACATCCATCATTCAGTTATATGAAACATCTATTTCCTTCTTTGTTTCGCACTTGTAGTGATTCAGAGTTCAAGTGTGAAACATGTGTCATGGCTAAGAGTCATCGTGCTTCATTTCCTGTAAGTGATTCTAAAGCTACTTTGCCATTTGATTTGATACATTCTGATGTGTGGGGTCCGGCGAAAGTTACTTCTAATGGACTCCGTTGGTATGCTACTTTTATTGATGATTGTACTCGGTTAACTTGGGTGTTCTTGATGAAGAATAAGAGTGATGTTCCGTTACTTCTTCAAGAATTTTGTACAATGGTGTCTACTTAGTTTCAGACCAAAGTTAAGGTCTTCAGGTCTGATAACGGGGGAGAATATGTAAATCACACTTTGACATGTTTTTTTCGTGATCATGATATTATTCACCAGACGACTACTCCATTTACACCCTAACAAAGTGGTGTGTCCGAACGGAAGAATCTTCAAATAATGGAAGTTGCTCGCTCCTTGATGTTTGATAAATGTGTTCCTAATCATTTGTAGGGTCATGCTGTTTTGGCTGCTGTGTATTTGATCAATCGTGTTCCAAGTAGGGTTCTTGATTTTCAGACATCGTTCGATGTGCTACAAAAACATGTTTCTCTTGTTTCTGTATCAAAGCTTCCTCCGAAAGTATTTGGGTGTATTGCGTATGTGCATGTCTACTCTAATCAGCGGAGTAAACTTGATGCATGTGCTCTCCGGTGTATCTTTATTGGGTATGTTAACAATCAAAAAGGCTATAAGTGTTATCATCTTCCGACTCAAAAAACTTATATTACCATGGATGTCACCTTTCATGAGGAAGTTTCGTATTTTGTGAAGCCCTCTTCCGACTCTCCACTTCAGGGGGAGAGGGGGAGTGAAGTACAGATTTGAAGATATGGTATGGATGATGTGTTACAGGCAGAGTTGGGAACAAAACCTATTATGTTGCGTGATACTGATCAGTCGACTACAGATAGTGATCGGTCACCTGTTATTCCCAGAACTATTTCTACTGACGATAGATCAGATGTGCCTAGCGAGTTACCTGTTAGTATGTTTGACGAATTACCTTTTAATGATCGGTTGCCTGCTGCTGATATGTCTAACCAGTTGCCTAATGATGGTTCGTCCAGTGATGATTCTTCTAACAGTTTGGTACAAGATGATGGCATACATGAGGTAAATTATGACGATTCTTCTACTTATCAGTTGCCTCCACGAGCTAATCGTGGAAAACCTAAAGTACAATATGAGCCTGATATGCATGCCAAAGCCAAATATCCTATCAACAATTATGTGTCTACTCATCGTTTATCCAAACCATATGCATCTTACATATTTCAGCTATCTAATGTATCAATTCCAACAAAATTGTAAGATGCTTTGTCTGACCCTAAGTGGGTAAATGTCATGCAAGTTGAGATGGAAGCTTTGGAAAAGAATTCTACCTAGGATTTGGTTCCTTTACCAAACGGAAAAAAAGTCGTTGGATGTAGATGAGTGTTTACTATTAAGCACAAAGCAGATGGTTCTATTGACCGGTATAAAGCTAGATTAGTTGCTAAGGGTTATACTCAAACCTATGGGGTGGACTATCAGGAAACATTTGCTCCTGTTGCCAAACTTAATATTGTGCGTGTTCTTCTGTCCTTAGCAGCAAGCCAGGATTGGCCTCTGTTGCAGTTTGATGTTAAGAATGATTTCCTTCATGGTGATCTTAAGGAGGAAGTGTATATGGATCTCCCACCTGGTATTGGAACATCTCCTAGAAAAGGTGTTGTATACAGGTTACAAAAGGCCTTGTATGGTTTGAAACAATCTCCTAGAGCGTGGTTTGGGAGGTTTACAAGTTCAATGAAGAAGTTTGGGTATATCCAGAGTCATTCAGATCATACTTTGTTTCTAAAGCGACAAAATGGTAAGCTAACTTCATTGATTATTTATGTTGATAACATGATAGTGACTGGTGATGATCAGAGGAGATACAACGTCTTCAAAAGTACCTAGCTACTGAGTTTGAGATGAAAGAATTGGGTGAATGGAAGTATTTTCTTGGAATCGAGGTTACACGATCCAAGCATGGTATTTTTCTGTCTCAACGGAAATATGTTCTTGATTTGTTAGCTGAAACATGTATGTTAGATTGCAAACCTGTTGATACTCTGATTGAGCAGAATCATCGTCTGGGTTTATTTCCAGATCAAGTTCCTACTCATAAGGAACGGTATCAGAGGCTTGTGGGGAGATTAATTTATTTGTCTCACACTCGTCCTGACATTGCTTATGCAGTTAGTGTGGTAAGTCAGTTTATGCACTCACATAGTGAAGCTCATATGGATGCAGTAACCCGTATTTTGAGGTACTTGAAGATGGCTCTTGGCAGATGCCTGTTTTTCTCCAAGAATGGTCATTTGAATGTCGAAGGGTATACAGATGCAGATTGGGCAGGTTCTATCACTGATCGGCGATCTACATCTGGATACTTTACGTTTATGGGTGGTAATTTAGTTACTTGGAGAAGCAAGAAACAAAACGTGGTGGCTAGGTCAAGTGCAGAAGCTGAGTTTCATGGTATGTCGCATGGTGTATGTGAGTTGTTGTGGTTGAAAAAATTGTTGAGAGATCTTGAGTTTAAACCCAAAGGTGCTATGAAACTTCATTGTGATAACAAGGCTGCTATTGAGATTGCTCATAATCTAGTGCAACATGATCGAACAAAACATGTAGAGATTGATCGACATTTCATTAAGGAAAAATTGGATGCTGAAATTATTATGTTTCTGTTTGTGAGATCTGAAGATCAACTTGCTGATGCTCTTACTAAGGCTGTGTCTAATAGTGTGTTTTCCAACTAGCTTTACAAGTTGGGCATGCGTGACATCTTTGCACCAACTTGAGGGGGAGTGTTACGAGTTATATATTAGTTAGAGTGTAAATAGTAGTTTATTGTCACACATTGGTGAAGTATATATGTAATACCAATTATAACTCCTATATATACTCCACTTTGGAGATTAATGAATATATTAGAAATTCCCAAATATTGTCATATATATATTTTTGGTATTTACCATGTTTAGTTTAATATTGGTATTTACCATGTTTAGTTCAATACGAACTCCCCCTCCTTTTAACGTAAGAATGTAAAAAAATTGATGTACTAAAAAAAAAACACAACTTCTGCTTTGGGGAATGCAAACCTTCAACTAGGTTTGCCAAAATAGATAAAAACGTCTTCATCATTCTGATATAAGGATAAAGTAGTCCAGTTTTAGACAAATGAGAGTTTATGATTGCTGCATGACACATCATGAGGCTCTCAAGGATCCTCTTGAACATTAGAAATTTAGAATTTAGACTAGCTCTTTTTTTTTTTTTTTTTGAAAAGCAATGATAAAATTTCATTTTAAAAAAGAAAGTTTTAACAAAACATTTTCAGTACTGTTCACTTTTAACGAAAAATCACATTTATACATTTTTTTGATACTATTCACTATACATTTAAAAAGGGCTTTTCATTAAAAGGAAATTTTTTTTAGACTTTTCGTTAGTTTTTCTTTTAAAAAAAAGTTTAGATTACACCATACAAGCATAAGGAAATAGCCCTCACACAGATCAACCTTAACATTCAATTAAAATAAATTCGCCGAAAAGTCGGGAGGTTCCTTTTAATTTAATCTAACAAGACGATCTAGCAAGAGAACAATTAGACTAGCCTTTTGATTTAGTTTTATGTACACGTTTTATGGGTGTTAGGTTGAGCTAAATTACTCCCAATTTTGTTAAAGGTGTCTTGAGAAAACTTAGCTTTTCCTCTATTTTCTTCAACTTAGACTTATTTATTGACACAGTTGTTTTTTAAAGGGTATAAATTCATAGAAAGGTAATTTAGAGCCACTATTATTAGTGGATATAAAATCTACAAGATTAAATTGATTAATTAATATGAGACTAGAAATCTAAAGTCTATACCGTAAACAAACAATTGTGTCAATAAATGGGATCAATGTTGAAGAAAATTGAGCAAGTTGTGTGATGATTTGATGCATAGTTCAATTGAATATCTGTGATAAAAAAATTTAAGTAAACGTGAGATTTTCTCAATATATCATGTCTTTAAAAAATAAAAGAGATCATATACAGAGAAAGACTGTTTAGCGAAATGTCTTGCACTGACCCACTTGAATGACCTGTATGTTATTTTAACCAACGAACATCTAAACCCTTTCACCATTTTTCAGACCAAAATGATCTCCCATGTTCGACCCTATACTAATATATATCTTTAACCCTTTTACAGTTTTCATCTTTTCATATATATTTTTTTAAGAAAAGCTAATGAAAAATACTTGAAAATTTTGAGTTTTAACGATAAGAACTTTTACAGTTTTCATCTTTTCATATATATATTTTCTAAGGAAAGCTAATGAAAGATGCTTGAAAACTTTGAGTTTTAATAATAAGGACAAAATAAATGGTAAAGTGAATAGTACTAGGATTGACTTTTTAGTGTAAAAATGTGGTTTTTCGTTAAAGTGAACAGTACCGGGAGCTTTTCGTTAAAATTCCTTTTTTTTTAATACAATAATATATTTACACTAAGAGATGGGAAGAACAAATCAGTATCTAATTCGCAAGTCGTAAAATCCAAACCTAAGATTTCTTACTTATAAATAAAGAAAAAATACTACTAGACCATAGTATTAAGTGACTCGTTCTCATACTAATGTTTTTTATTTATTTTGAATATAAAAAAGGTTTGCCTATTACATGTTCCAAATGCTGCATAGCTTATGGGTTGCGGGACGCTAAAACTTGGCAGAACGTAGAAAACAATGCTTTCAAGCTTTTCTAGCCTTCAGTAACCTTCTTGCTTTAACATGTGGCCATAACTCCAAGCCTCCCCTCAAAGGAGAACCTAACACATTGACGTTTGTCTGCTGCTAAGGAATCTATTTCTTTTTTTGTTCCTATTGAGAAGTCTATTTTATTAGGGTGGGAACTTATCGTTTTCCAACTAGTAAAATGATCATATTATTTCACATCCTATTTTGTAGGATGAGACCCTTCATTCACCAAAATGGTAAACAGAAAGGAAAAGAAACAAAGGCAACAATAAAACTTTAAAATCATGATACAAATGATGACAAATTCAAACACGACACATTATAAAATATAACATTTGATGTATACAATATTGTTTAACTGATATTAGTATTATTTGACAAAAAACACTGATATTAGTATTACTAATTGATAGTTTTCTCATTTTTCTTATGAATAGTCTGAGTTGTATGATTGTTTTTATATCTTCATGCATGTTGTTGATTAACTGAGTTGACATAAACACGGCATATATGTAAATAAATAAACTAGAACACGACCTATTGACACCTTTCTCCATTTCTCTTTGTAATAATTTGGGCTGGATGTTAGAAGAGTTCATTATTGAGTTTGTACTGGCCTTATAGATAGATATATTTGAAGGCTCCAAGCGCCCAAAAAGTCCATTTTATCATGTAGCCCACCCCAAAAATAAAAAAGAGAACAAAAGGATCGTCCTAATATATTCTTTCCATATTCTCTCCATGAGCAAATGCATATAAAAAGCAGCTCCCAGAAGGTGTTCTTCTGTCATGGTTTGCGAGCAATAATTCAAGCTCTCATTTTTATGCATCCCTTACTTTACATCAACGTTAGAAAGAAGAAGGGAGAACCCCAAATGAGAGCTTCTCTCCAAGGTAAGCAACTTTGCTTTGAAACTTGCCCAGTTGCCCTTGTGGTTGCTTTGCTCATGCTGAGTTTTAAGACTTGAGTAAAAAGGAGGATTTCTATACTATTCTGTCTTCATTACTTTCCTTAGCGTTACATTAATGACATTATTACTAATCCGTAGTCCTGGGTGAGGAGAAATCGGATTGATGAAGAGTTGGATTGAGTTGTCGGACTCTGAATTCACATTGATGTTGCTTACTAAACTCTCTGATATCAGAGTAGGAATATGTTTGCATTTTATGCAGCAAACAAATGTTTGTCTCTTTTTTTTGGTGAAAACTAATATTGATCCCATAAATTATATATGCTTACTTTCGCCCCCATTGAATACAGTTTCGACCATATTGTTTGACATTGGTCGATATCATTTCATAAAGTTGGATTGTATTTTGTTAAAATTTGGATGAAATCTTTGTTCTAGGTTCTTGTTCAATTGATCCCGAATAGATGGAAAACATGGTGAAGTAATTTCAGTATGCACATATCAACTCACTTGGCCCCAGTTATCTGGAAAAAAAAAAAACAGGAACAGAACAAGATATAAATCATTCAAATTTCATTGTTGAATCCAAGAATTTATGTTTCTGTAACACGGATGACGACTCCTATGTCATCAGTTCAGAGCCAATATATACGTACATGAAGACATAAAAAAAATTCAATCTGCACTAAAGAATCATCATGACAACAAATCCTGGACACTAATTTTACTAGCAATCCACATATTTATAGGTAGGACAGATATGAAGCCACGCTTATGACTTCTTTAATTTTTGCAGACTTCAGAAACCTTTCCAGGCACCAAGAACTTCGCCGAAGACTTCTGCTATCAAGTCCCTGTCTGCGCATAGCAAGAAAGCATTGAAATCATCTCGGATGTCATATATCTTCCCAAACTTCACAAGATACCGCATGCAGCTGGTTTTCAATTGAGGCAACTGGTATAGAGATGCATTTTGGAGCCTTTCTAGCACATTCTTTGTATCAATGTCTTCCAAAAGACTTTCATGGCAGGCGTCTTTCAGGTCAGAGATGTCGTACTTATCAGCAGCATGGAGAAGTGCCAGCCTGTGGGTCAGAAATTCTTCATGTCCTATGTTTCCATAAATGTAATTAAGAAAAGCCTGACAAGCGTCAATTGACATATCGGAGATGTTTATGGTAGACAGTTCTTTCTCTTTGAGGTCATGCGAAAACATGCTCCGGAAAACAGGTGATCTAGCAGCAAGAATTGCCCGGTGAGCTCCGATGCTTCCATCAGACACGTTAATCATGATATCCGTGTGGATGCCTTCTGTTAACATTCGACTCAGGGACGCAAGAGCAGTTGCATTTGATTGTTTTTGCGTTGATCCTCCAGCCCAAATGGAGCAAGGTTCTCCACCCTATACATGTAATGGCAAAATCATTGTCAAATTAGGAACGGTAAAACCAGCACCTACACTTTTGCTTACACTAACCGATCAGTTCCGTAAGAACAACGTGATTTTGTTGGCTCTATGCAAATTTCATCAATGTTGTATTAACAAAAAAATTGGAAGAGATCAGCAATAAAGATGCTTACCTCTCCGGACGCAGTCTTCAAATCACGGAATTCAACGTCGATGATGAATTTTCCAGTTAAGGGAACCTCAATAGCCCAAACAAAATCATCATTGCTTTTGAGCTTTTTGTTTGTAACTTCTAAAACATACGTAACAAAGATAGAGTCTATTAAAAAACCGAAAAGGAACGACATCTTAAAAGCCGGCATTCGAGTTAATCCTCACAGAAATTCTCTCGTAAAGAACGGACATGCATCGATATTGTATCTACACACTAATAACATGCTGCTACGTTTTGGTGACAATAATATCAACACATTATGGATAACATATCTATTCCATTACCTGGATGAGTTAAGGCCTTTCGATCACCAACAGAACACACCACTCGAATAATAAACGAAGCAATCGGCGGATTCTCTCTCGTGAAATTCGATATCTCTGGATACAATTTAACAAACAACACTCTGTTCTTCTCCACAGATAAGTGCCTTCATTTCAAACCCCAAAAAAAAAAAAAAAAAAAAGTAGGAAAAAAAAGGTTAAAAATTATTCAATCCCAGAAAATATACAAACCAAAATTCCCAGCTACCAATCAGATTATCATATATATGATTGAAAGATTAAAGGGTAATTCTTGATTAAGCTTCTTATCAATTATTTGAATTAAATCGAGGAAATTGGTAAAGAAAATGAAAACTTGAAGAAAAAAAAGATGGAAGAAATTTATGACTGACCAATTCCACTTGCCAATCTTGAAAGGATCGGACTTTCGGTATGTGCAGGAAGACAAGTTGTCGATTCTCCATTGGGCGAGGCGCGACGTGGTTTCGACTCTGTAAGCTGAATCGCTCATCCTATTAGCAGCAGAGAAAGCCAGAGCCGTCGTGATTTCATGGATGCAGTCGAAAATACCCTCCAACAGATGCTCTCCCGGCTTTCCCAGGTTGACAATTCCCACAATGCTGGCTACTTCTCATTAGCATGTGCCACGAGCCCAAAACGACACCGTTCTGGTCTCTCTCTCCCTCTGTCTCTCCCACTGATTGACTCTGTTTTTTCCTCTGTTTCTACTGTATCAGTGTGAAAAATTTCAAAATTTTCAGGAGAAGATAAAGTTTTTTTGGATATGGGTTTTAATCTTTGTTATTTAAATCTCCTGAGGTTGCGATTTTTCAATGGTTTCTGGCACGCAAGCTTTGCTTTGGTTGTTTCTTACGCCATTGATAGTGAAGCTTTGTTTTGGAAGAGAGAGAGAGAGAGAGAGGGAGGGAGGGAGGGAGAGGGAATGGGGCAGGGGCCTATAGAGAGGGAGAGGTGCTTCTCGTGTATGGGGGTGGTTTGTTGGATTACAAACTGGTTGAGGAGAGGATGTGATGGGTTATGTGCGTGGGTGTGGGGTTTTTTTTTTTAATTAAGCAAACAAGCTTGGATTCTTGGTTTGTTTGCATGGGTGTTTGGTGCTTTGAAGCAAAGCATCTTATACTTTTGAGTAATGTCCTAGCTTATTTATTGTTATGTCGATGTTTGACAAAACTTGCAATTTGAAAACACTTTCGAGAGCACTAGGGTTTTTCATAAAAAATTCAAAGTGTTTATGATAAAAGCACTTACAGTGTAGGTACAAATATTATATAAATAACTCTTTTTCCTAAACTTTCTTTTATTGTGTGCGAGCCATTTGTCATGACGATCATTTTGACCGGATATCTATACTATTTGGAAGAGAATATGTTTTTGTAAATTAAGACGTCAAGAAAAGGATAAGTGTCTAGAATAGTAATGATTTGGTAGTTTCATTTTGTAAGCTTCTGGCTATGTATTTTTAGGATGTTTAGCTCATCACCTCAGGTATGTTAGCTCTGTGGTGACTTTGAAGTTAAAACTCATGAGTCACAAATCACAATTTACAAGTATATTATTATTGGTAGTCTCATTATATCCAAAAGGAAAAAAGGAAAAGGAAAAGGACGTGCAAACTAATAGGCAAATCCAATGGAATTTATGCCTACACTTTAAATTATTTGATGGTACCACACGCCATCAGCCATTAAATCTTTTGGACCATATCCTGAATACTGATATCTACTTACTAATGTAATTGAACATGATTTACTTAATAAAATAGAGTACAATTTTCTCCCTTTCAAATCTCTTCTTCCCTTCTCCCCTCAACTTCTATCTCACTTTTATCTTTTTCTCTCTCTAAAAAAAAGTCAACACTAGATGTTGATATGCCTTAATTGTGACCGTTCGAATAGGAGGGGTGTGAGAATGTGACGATTCATTCTCAACACGCCCCTTCACATGTGATAAATTTTCAAACCTAACACGCATATAACACAACTCGAGTAACGTGGAACGCGTGTGGCCGTTGGGTTTCACACATGAAATAACCTAGTTGGTTCTGATACTATGAAGAAAGTTAAGGTTTCACTATAAAACTAATTTGCGATATGGAAAGAGAATCCTGATAAAATAAAGTAAAAACAATTGATAGTTTTCTTGTAGGGAGAGAACATTAGAAAGATAATTAAGAGAGGGAGAAAGCAAAGTGGGGGTGGGGGCATCGATTAGGAAGGGTTGGAATCTTGGGTTCGTTTGTTTCCTCTTGTTATATTATTAGGAAATGAAAATTCTTTGATTGGAAGCTTGGGCATACAATATAAGTCGACAAGAAAGGTATCTTTGTGTGGGACATATAAACTCGAATCCTTATAAAGCATCCCAATATTGCAAGTAACTTGGCTTATTAATCCATCTTTCCTCTATGTAAAATAAGGCACACACACTATGCATGCTAGTGGGATGAATCATGAGCCACATACGTAGGCAACAGACCAAATTGGTGGATTAACACCAAAAATTAATTGTATATGTAGGACACTCAATTGGGATTATAGACTAGTTGATGATTTTTTCACAGAAAACGAAAATTGGGTTGTTTTTACAACGAAAGTTGGGTTGTTTTTACTTGTTTGGGTTGAGAAATGTGAACAAGTTGGAAATTGACATATATGATGGGGGCGGATTAGTAGAGGGGGTGTCACGTCTCGGATTCGGAATTGATGCAAAATAACTTCGTGTCTGGTGCGTGAAACATTCTCTCGCACACCGGGTTCGAGTTATCCCGCTCAAATAGGGTTTTCATTATTTGCCCAACTACGAGGCTAACTAAGGGCAGAATGTTTGATAAAGTGCGTTAAATAGGTTGTGTAAACAAGCAGTTGCGAAGTTGAGTAATGTGAACTTTCTTTTTCTGTAAAAATATATGATCGTTTCTTCATCTTGTTCTTGTAAAGAAAAATCTTGAATCTGCATCGTTCATCATGTGTCTCTCACACATGAATTATGTATGCAAGTAGATCTCATATCTTTGAGAAATGTAACGTGATCAAAAGAGGTACATATTTTTTGCAACTTACATTACCTTTGAAGATTTGATATATATGGGTAATGATGGTGAGCATGGACTGAGTCCATCTTCTAGAATGAGGCATAATTACCCTACCATGTCTATTACCATATGATAGATACATTGACTGCCCTTTGATCATCTTCATACCATCCGATAGATGAAGATAGATGAAAATTTAGAAAAATTTGTGAAAGGTAAAAATGGGTGCGCGATTGCATCTGATTGTGAGCAACCAATACTAGAATTTGCTTAGTAACCAGTAAAGGGCAACGGGATAAAGGTGGTTAAAGCTAAATTTGATTTAATGATTTTATGAATTCTAAGCTTAGTAGAGTGAGTTTGTAACTAAGCAGAACATTAAAATGATTAGTATTAGGCGAAACACCTAGTCACAATTAGTAGTAGCTAATAAACATTTGATATCGAAAAGTTTCTACTTAATTATATAGATAATGGTAGGTATAGGGTAGCTATAATTTGCATCCATGTGACTACAAGGTTCTATGAAATTTCGAGTTCCCATATACAGATTCTGTTGAAGCTTACAAGTTAGCTAGATATCCTAATATAAGACCATGTAATCAACAAACCTTCTACGCATGCATATTCTATACATTCTTTTATTTGAATATTGTTTATGTTTCTCTAATTCTAAATAAACACTTTAGTTTATTGAAGGAGATCTAGTGACCCTTTTGTCTTGAGTTCATAATTAAATTAAATCATAACTAATAGAAGTCCAAATAATAGTTCTTTCTTTCCTGGGCGTTGATTGTATGGAGATGATCAAACAAGTTACAGAAAACTGAAAGAGACATTTGCCTACATGATAACATTGAGAAAGACAATTGGGACATGGCACCCCTACGGACCTGTATGTCAAAGTTTGAATCTTTGAATGGTAGTTGTCACAGGGGAAGATGGTAACTTTGTAACGCATTATACTATTTTTTTTTTAAATTTATTTATTGAAAATGATTCTAATGAAACTTCAATATAAGCAAAACTGAAGAGTAAAACATAAAGAAAGTAGCTATAATAAACATATTTTACAAAAATGATCATTTTTTAGTAAGAACAATATATTATTCATATATTGATGACAGACTACACAACAATTATATAACGACGAAATAATAAACACTAATCATTCTCTATAATAAAATATAAAAATTATATCTATTGTGTGGCTAACACTAACGAGGCAAATAATACTGGTTTCGGTCAGCAAACACTAACGAGGCAAACGGCGGCTGCTGCTTCATGCTTATGTGATTGGCACTAGGGTAAGCCATCAAACCAGTGCATATGGACCAAACAACACACACCAAACCTTCTCCTCCAATTTTTTATTTTTTTTTTAGTTTGACATATGACTCTCCGTACATTACTCCAATTTTTTTAGTATGTTACTTTTGTAGGTAAATTATTATTACTTCACTAACTAAGGTTGTAAATGAAATTAGCTAGCCGAATCGAGTACCAAGATGTTCAAGCTGATTATGAAATTACACCAAACCATCTCAAGCATGAACCCAACTTGAACACATTGGTAAATAATTTTATTGAATCATACTTGTTGGAAAAGTAGTTAATTATTTTATTATTATTTATAGTTTTCTTGTGTGTTAAGGATTATGATCTTATGCTCTATAGGATATAGGGTTTGTTTTAGTTTTTTTTTTTTTTTCTATATATAGGAGTGCTTGTGTTTGTTTACTTTCAATTAGTCAATCACTATGTAGTTCTCTATTTCATAACCGTCATAGCATACTCCAGAGCCCATCATCCCATAGCATGGAAGTAGTTACGTAGAATGGAACTCCACATAACCCACTATTAGCTTGCGCCTGGAAAGTTTTTTCCCTTTTCTAATTTCTTTTTAGGGCCAACTCCAATTCGTGTTTTCTATGGATCTGGACCCAATTTACACATTTATACAAAGTCGGCCGTTTGAATCAATTTTTCTCAACTAATAAAGTTTATGTTCTACATGCCTTTAAAATGGGCTGCCACTTCTTACACTTGGGCTAGGTGTAAAAAGGAGACAAAATCAAACTTAAATCATTGTTTTGTAATGCTGTGACGCAAATAAAATGGAGCCATATCCATATCAAACACATCACAAATATGTTCCTTGACCCTACATAAGTTGAACCTAAAACCAATTCCAACAAGTAAAGACAACTATCGCTAAAACAGAAGTCGGTTATATATCAGTTCAGGGTTTTGTTTTTCTAGGTCGTTGGCTCTAACCCTTCTCATTATTGTTGGGTCAAATGGTGCTTTTAAGGTGTGAATAAGGAAAATAACAAAGGAAACATACGTGGATCATAAATTAAAGGTTTCATAAACCCTAATCAACAAAATTAAAAAACGATAACATAATTTATATATAGCAAGGTTTACAGCAACAAAAACAATAAAGAGACGCTCCACAACGCACTTATTTAACCACTAACGTTATAAGATCCTACGGTAAAAACCATACATATACAGCTGATTCTTTAAGTCAATAGTATACAAGTAGGTTTAACAACGTACATCCAAAAAACATGTACGTTGTTTAAAAAAGCAAGGCCACGCTTGAATTGGATAGTTTTGGATTAGATACCTACTAGATTTAAGGTAGATTAATGTAAGAAATGAAGGCTGCCTTTGGAAATTTGTTCAAGTTGAAAGTTGAAGGTGTTGATATTCTACAATTTTGTGGGGATATAAAGCTAGTCTCAATTTTTTTCTTCAATATACTTTAAATCTAGTGAGTTATCTAATCCAATCCTAAACATTAAAACGTGGCTTACTAAATCCAACTCTAAACACCAAGCACGACTAAAAACGCCTTCCGTAGTACCTATCATCATAGTGCATAGGAAACTGTGGATGGTGAATATTGTTTGATGCCCATTGAATTGGATTAGCTGGTGTTTCCTCCCCCGTTGTTATCACTTCAGCAACACTTACTATGGTGGCGAAGCTAAGCTTCTTCATCAATGATCTGGCCAATTTAACGACATCAACTCCATCTCCAATCACCTCCACCTGTTCAGTCTCCACTTTTATCGACACGCTGCTCACACCTGCTTAATTTGTGCTCCATCATTAGTTTGTTAATTATCAACAATTAATTCCTAGGAATGATCGTTTGGGTAGACACTATAAAACTAATGAAAAAATGTTTCAAAACAAGAAATTTTAATCAAAAGTCATCAAATAATTTTATTTAATGATAATGACAAAAGAAAGAAACTTGACCAAAAGCGCGTGCAAGGCACACATCTACCTGTGTTCATTTTAAAAAATAGTACTCTTTTTAGTTTAAGAAATAGTGATAGTACCACTGTTTAGTTTGAGAAAGTTGTTGATGCACAAAATCAGCGAAGACTTTGGTACAACAGAAAGTGTCAGGTTTTGTGACCTTCGCTTGGTTGCTTCGGTCACTAGTGAGGATAAGTACGTAAATGAATAGAGACAGAGAAGCAAACACAGGATGTACGTGGTTCACCCAGATTGGCTACGTCCACGGAGTAGAGGAGTTCTTATTAGTAGTGAAGGGCTTACACAAGTACAAAGGATCAAGCTCTCAATTTAGTGAGTTCTTGTGAATGATTTAACACAAAATGGCATTTGGCAATATTGTGGGGGAATGACCCCTATTTATAGAAAAACTTGTAGCTTTGTCACATTGACATGTGTCATGTTATGATTGGTTCTTGATGTTGACACGTGCTGCGCTCTGATTGGCTTCTAATCTTGACACGTGTCGAGTAGTGATTGGCCTCCTGGTCGGAGGGGAACTCTTCTGGGTCCTTGACAGTATAGCGTTGGCCGGTGCTCGGTAGTTTCGGGATTGGTCAAGTATGGTACAAACAGTGCTCCCCTAAGTTCCCGAGTGAGGGAAACTCCTCGGTTGGGGACTTGCAAGATCCAATCCCTTGAGTAATCACGAAACTTCTAAGTACCGAAGTGTGGTCTGATCTTCATCTGCCCTTCTCTGGAAGTAACTTTCCTCCATCCGGGAATGGTGTACTTAGCTGATGTTGACGCACAAGGTAATGTATCAATTTCACTTGAAGCTTAGTTGTAGTTTCGGGCTTAGTCAAGTGTGATACAAACCCTATAGTAGGAGTCCCCCAAGTCGCCGAGCTAGGAGATCTGCCGAAAGAGGTGACAGACAAGGTAAGCAGTCAAACTTCCAAGTAAGCAACCCAGGATCAGAGGTTTGACGTCGGCTTCCGGTTGATTGTTCTCATTCTCCTTGTCTCTCATTCAACTGCCAGGATAAGGAGAAGCAAATGGATAAGAGATGATATGAGATACTTTTGCTTTTGAAGAAGTAACTTTCCACAGGCTTATTCTTGAACTGTGCTGGAGGGTTTTCTGGTGCCCTTCAGAGTATAAGGCCGACTCAAAAATTTGAGGGTCAAAACAAGTCCATCAAATCTAGAGTACGTTCGACCTTGATGATATGGGATACTTTTGCTGTTGACGGAATAATGAATGTGGTATGGAAAGGTGTCGTGCTGTAGTGATCTGTTTCAGCTCACCGTTGAACCTTCTGCTTCAATCTTTTGCATGGCAGAAGTGGTGTGCAACCTTTGCATTTAAATGGTCCTTCAGAACATTCCTTCATAGTGACTCATCCACGCTTGGCAGCTTCAGTGTAAAGAGCCAATATCTGATCAACTGTCATGAGGTATTTACCGGTGGAATTCGTGACCTTGACAGCAGTTGAGGATGAGTACTCGAGAGCAATGCTAAGTAAGCAACCAGGCAAAGGCTCCAGGCAGTCAGTTCCAAATTGGAGGTTTGATTTCAGGTTCCGACTGACTGCTCTATTTCTCCTTGTCCTGCAGGTGTGGACAAGGGCAAAGACAAAGACAGGGAGAAAGCATGATATGGGATACTCTTGCTTTCGACCCTGATGATATGAGATACTCTTGTTCTTGGTGTGGCTTATTTGCTGAGGTATTATCGGGGGGAAATAAAGCTGAGTATTTCGAGAGGTTATGTTGAGGGTGCCTTTTCGAATGTGAGAAAGGGTTGAGCATTTTTGCAGGTTTGCCTGTCCGTTGAGGAGGGAGGTCAATGTATATAGGGATTTCCCAATAACAAGTAGTAATGCTATTCCTTTACCCTTCTTGGTCACAGCAATGTAGTGGGAGCTGCCAGCTTCACGTGTTTTAATTTTGTCAGAGCACTTTGAAAAAGTGGTATGTGGTATCTGGAAAGCTGATATTACGTGTGGAGATTACAGACAAGCTTTATCTAAGGAAATCTGGCTCTCGAAGTTCTGAGAGTTGTGCCTCTTCGGTTTTCGAACAAGCAATCTCGTCGAGGATCTGACTCTCGAGATTCGGAAAGCGGTGCTACTCCGGTTTTTGAGAAAGTAATTATGTTAGGAGTCTTTTCTCGAATGTGAGTAAAGGTTGGTCGTTCTTGCCAACCTGTCTTGCCACAAAACACGGAGGTCGACACACATAGGGACTTTCCAGTTGTCAAGCAGTGGTGCTGTTCCTTTACCCTTATGGGTAATAGTAGGGTAGCAGGCACTTCGAAATTCTCGTGCCTAAACTTTGTCAGAGATCTTTGACAAAGTTATATGTGGTACCCGAGGAGTTGATGGTGCATATGGAGAGCGGTGATTGATCAGTAAGATTCACGTGCTTTCTACTTCACCAGAAATCTTCGACAGATTGCCCGTAATTTCCGCAAAGCTGATTGTGCATGTGACAGGTGCTGACGAGGCTGCAAAAGCAGGTGCTTCTTCGATTTCTGAGATCGGCCCTCGTGGTCTCTGAGCAGCCCAGCTTTTGAGAAAGCATTCGCCTCTTCGATTTCTGAGATCGGCCCTCGTGGTCTCTAAGCAGCCCAGCTTTTGAGAAAGCAAACGCCTCTTCGATTTCTGAAGCTCCGTCGAGTGCAGATTTTTATAGAGGCTGGCATTAAGTTCCACAGCACACTTGAATCTCTACCAGTAGAAGCTCATTTCTTGCACTTCTAAGATCTTGATTTGTCTGACCTCTTCCTTCTTCAACACATTTGAAAATGTCTGGACCCTCCGACCGTCGTTTTGACTTGAACCTTGGAGAAGAGACAGCCACGCCTTCTCCAGACAACATATGGCGCCCATCCTTCATATCCCCTACTGGTCCTCTTACCGTTGGGGATTCTGTGATGAAGAATGATATGACCGCTGCAGTGGTGGCCAGGAACCTTCTCACTCCCAAAGATAACAGACTACTTTCCAAACGGTCTGATGAGTTGGCTGTTAAGGACTCTCTGGCTCTTAGTGTTCAGTGTGCAGGTTCTGTGTCTAATATGGCCCAACGCCTATTTGCTAGAACCCGCCAAGTTGAATCATTGGCTGCTGAAGTGATGAGTCTCAAACAGGAGATTAGAGGGCTCAAGCATGAGAATAAGCAGTTGCACCGGCTCGCCCATGACTATGCTACAAACATGAAGAGGAAGCTTGACCAGATGAAGGAATCTGATGGTAAGGTTTTACTTGATCATCAGCGGTTTGTGGGTTTGTTCCAAAGGCATTTATTGCCTTCGTCCTCTGGGGCTGTACCTGGTAATGAAGCTTCAAATGATGAACCTCCAATGCCTCCTCCTTCTGGGGTTTTGTCAAGTACTGAGGCTCCGGATAACCACCCTCCGGTGCTTTCTCTTTCTGGGGCTCTACCGACTGCTGAGACTTCCCCTAAGCAACCTTTGTGAAGGCTCCCTTTTGTTTGTTTATTTTGACTCATGTATATGTACATATTTGTGGCTTATCGAAAATATTAATAAATAAGCTTTGCTTCATTTCAACATATTGTGTTAAATACACCAAAGCCTTCTTCATAAAGTTCTTTGAATTTTTGCTTTTGTTGAAACCTGTATTGTTGAAGCTTTGTGAGTGAAGCATGTAGTTTGAGGTAGTGTTCCCTTAATTTCCCGAGTGAGGAAAACTTCTCGGTTGGAGACTTGAAAAATCCAAGTCACTGAGTAGTCACGAACTTTTGAGTACCAAGGCGTAGTAGCATATGGTGGGAGTCCCCCAAGTCTCTAGTCGAGGGAGTTGACGAATGAGGTGTCTTGCTAATAGTCCATGTCGTAAGTACCAAAACTTCATTCTTTTGTTTTCTAAGTGGTAGCCCCGGACTTTTTCTTCATAGATTTTGTTGATGAAGGTTGCTAGGCCCGAATAAGTGGAATTGCAGAAGGTGTAACCGTTGGTGCATTAACATCATAATGGAAGCATCACAATGATGGAAGCATCACAATGATGAAAGCATCATAATGATGAAAACACCATAATGATGAAACATCATAATGATGTTTCTTTGGTGGAATTGTTTTTCATTTCCCCTAACAACCGGAATTGTTTTTCAACATAACACCATCATCTGTAGGTCGAATCACAAAGTTGTCTTCATGAAAGTTGTTCGTTAATTCCTTAACTACAACATATCCAAATTGGAGAGCCATCGGAGCAGTACAACTCCAGAAATCCAGGTATGATGAGTGACTGTTTATCATTTGTCTGTCAACCCGTCAGATTTGTTGTGAGCTTTGAAACTCTATTTTCTCTTGCTCAGATCAGCATGCTTTCTTCATTGAAGTTGTTCCTCAGCTTGTGAACTACAACATATCCAAATTTGAGATCCCTCGGAGCTGTATAACTCAAGAAACTCAGGTATGATGAATGACTGGTTATTATTTTTCTGTCAACCCGTCAGATTTGTTGTGAGCTTCGAAACTCCATTTTCTCTTGTTCAGATCGGTATGCTTTCTTCATTGAAGTTGTTCCTCAGCTTGTGAACTACAACATATCCAAATTTGAGATCCCTCGGAGCTGTATAACTCAAGAAACTCAGGTATGATGAATGACTGGTTATTATTTTTCTGTCAACCCGTCAGATTTGTTGTGAGCTTCGAAACTCCATTTTCTCTTGTTCAGATCGGTATGCTTTCTTTATTGAAGTTGTTCCTCAGCTTGTGAACTACAACATATCCAAATTTGAGATCCCTCGGAGCTGTATAACTCAAGAAATTCAGGTATGATGAAGGACTGGTTATTATTTGTCTGTCAACCCGTCAGATTTGTTGTGAGCTTCGAAACTCCATTTTATCTTGTTCAGATCGGTATGCTTTCTTCATTGAAGTTGTTCCTCATCGACTCTTTCATAACATATCAAAAATTCAGGATGAACTAACTGTTAAATATTTCCAGATCTTCGAAACATCACAACAGCTTCGAAATCTGCAAGAAGCCGACTATCATGTTTGGAGCTTCAACACTTTAATTTCCGTCGCTCAAACAGAAATGGTTCCTTCTTGAAAGTTGTTCATATGCTCAAGAACTATAGGGTGTCCAAAATTCAGCTCCATTGGAGAAGAGCAGAGGTTGCAGAAATTTGATAGATGAAAGGAGGCGGAAGAGGGAGAGAGAGAAAAAGTCTCTTGGGTTGGATTTCTATTTTGGGGCAGATTCCAATTTTTGTAGCACCTTCATTATTGATGAATTGCTTGTACTTTTGTCCATTATGAAATTTGGGACTTTGGCTTGTTGTTGGATCTATTATAATATGTTTGGGAACATATATAAGTGAATAAATAAGAAGGAAAATTTTGGGCCCTTGTGGGTGTAAAACAAAAAATGTTTATGTTTACCCAAGTGTTTTTGTACAAGTTCAAGGGCATCTTGGGTTTTGTGAACAAAATTTGTTTATTTGGAGCAAGGTTTTGTGTTGAAGCTTTGTAGGTGAAGCTTTGGTGTTGAAGCTTTGTGGGTGAAGCTTTGGAGGTGAAGCTTTTCGGGTGAAGCTTGTTGGGTGAAGCTTTTTTAGGTGAAGCTTTGATGGTGAAGCTTTTTGGGTGAAGCTTTTTAGGTGAAACTTTTTGGGTGAAGCTTTTTAGGTGAAGCTTTGATGGTGAAGCTTTTTGGGTGAAGCTTTTTAGGTGAAGCTTTTTGGGTGAAGCTTTTTTAGGTGAAGCTTTGATGGTGAAGCTTTTTGGGTGAAGCTTTTTAGGTGAAGCTTTTTGGGTGAAGCTTTTTAGGTGAAGCTTTGATGGTGAAGCTTTTTGGGTGAAGCTTTTTAGGTGAAGCTTTGTGGGTGAAGCTTTGGAGGTGAAGCTTTTCGGGTGAAGCTTTTTGGATGAAGTTGTTTTTTTTTTTTTTTTTTTTTTTTTTGGCGCTTGACACGGTCTTCATTTGCTTGTTTTGTAGTGACTGTGGAAGACAGATTGCTTTCTGATTGAGAAGGGTTCCGGCATCGCTTGCTATGAATGTAAAAGAGTGAGGGCTGAGTTGGCTAAATTACCTCTTTATTGAATTCATTGCCAAATGGCCTTCATTACATAGGATGCCGAACGGCTATAGCTCAACACTTGTACATCGTGAGTCTATTTGTAGTAGTACTTCAAGTGATCAGCGTTCCATGGATGGCCAAGGGTCTTGCCATCGGAGCTTCTAAGTGTGTAAGAGCCAGGGCGACTGATGCCAATGACTTCATACGGTCCATCCCAGTTTGGACTAAGTGTGCCTTCACTCGGGACTCTGTCGCAGAGTAATCTTTTCTTTAAGACCCAGTCTCCTATTTTGAAAGAACGAGGCTTGACCCTAGAGTCATAATAGTTGGAGATGCGCTGCTTGTAGGCGACATTCCTCAAGTGAGCTTGGTTTCTGTGTTCCTCGACTAAATCCAAGTTGAGGGTGAGTTGTTTGTCATTTTCACTTTGAATGTAGTTCTGGACTCGGAATGTTGCTTGCTCGAGCTCAACAGGGACAACCGCCTCTGTGCCAAAGGCAAGTGAGAATGGAGTTTCTCCTGTTGAAGTCCGATATGAAGTGCGATATGACCAAAGAACTTGGGGTACAAATTCTGGCCAACAGCCTTTAGCTTTGTCCAAACTGGTTTTCAAAGTGCGCTTGATTATTTTGTTGATGGCCTCAACTTGTCCATTAGACTGGGGATGAGCTGGAGAGGAAAAGCATAAGTTGATGTTGAACTTAGAGCAGAACAACCTGAACTTCTTGTTGTCAAACTGTCGCCCATTGTCAGTGACTATCGCATTGGGAATGCCGAATCTACAAAGGATGTTCTTCCACACGAAGTCTTCTATCTTTGCCTCAGTAATGGTTGCCAAGGGTTCTACTTCGGCCCATTTTGTGAAGTAGTCCACTGCAACGACTGCGTAACAGACTTTGCCCTTCCCTGCCGGCATTGGGCCGATCAAATCAAGTCCCCACTGGGCGAAGGGCCAAGGGCTGATCATAGGAGTAAGAGGCTCTGGAGGGGAATGAGGAATAGCCGCATATCGTTGACATTTGTCACATGAGCGGGATACTTTGATGGCATCCTGGTGGAGTGTTGGCCAGTAATATCCTTGGCGAAAAATCTTGTGTGCTAGGGACCGAGATCCAGCATGATCTCCACAGACTCCCTCATGTATTTCCCGAAGGACGATTTCCGCCTCGGCAGGCGTAAGACACCTTAAGTATGGCAGGCTAAAACCTCGCTTATAGAGTTGATCATTGATGATCAGGTAGCGGGTAGACTTGTATCGAATTTGCTTAGCCTGGACTTTATCATTTGGGAGGGTGCCATGAGCAAGGAAATTATAGATCGGGGTGATCCAACTATCCCCCCGTTGTAAGTTGCATACTTCTGCGGCCATGGTGCTTGGTGTTGCCAACAGTTCGACATGAATTTTTCTTCCAATCTTGTCTTCCACAGCTGAGGCGAGGCGAGCCAGGGCGTCTGCATGACTGTTTGCCGCTCGAGGAACTTGGGTGATCTGGTAGTGGAAGTGCTTGAGCAAAAGTTGTGTTTGCGCAAGATATGCTGCCATGGAGCTGTCCTTAGCATCAAAGTTGTTGGTAACCTGGTTGACCACTAATTGGGAGTCACTGAAAATATCAATTTGTTTAACCCCGAGGTGTTTGGCCAAACGTAATCCTGCTAGAAGGGCTTCATACTCGGCCTCATTGTTTGATGCCTTGAATTTGAAACGAAGAGCATACTCCATTGCTACTTTGTCGGGCGTAGTCAAGACTAGTCCCGCTCCACAGCCCTGTTGGTTGGATGAGCCATCAACATATAGACTCCATGCTGAGGTCGTTGATTCTACTTTCTGAGCTTCCGATGGTAATGAAGCTACTGCTTCAGGTGTAGAAGCAATGTCAACAGGATATGTGAAGTCGGCGATGAAATCTGCTACTGCTTGGCCTTTTTTAGCTGGTTTTGGTTGGTAGGAGATGTCAAACTCACCCAATGCTATCGCCCATTTGATCATTCGTCCAGACGTGTCAGGACTCTGGAGTATCTGTCGAAGAGGGTGATTGGTAAGCACGATGATGGCGTGTGCTTGGAAATAAGGGCGAAGTTTCCGAGCAGACATGACCAATGCTAGAGCTAATTTCTCAATGTTGGAGTATCGTGTCTCCGCATCTTGTAGGGCCTTGCTAGCGTAGTAAACGGGCCGTTCGACACCACTGTCCATTCGAATAAGAACAGAACTGACTGCTGAAGCCGAAACCGATAGATAGATGATGAGAGTGTCACCAACTTCTGGTTTGGAGAGCAGAGGGGCTTTACTCATGTACTCTTTGAGGTTTTTGAATGCCTCGGCACATTCATCAGTCCATGTAATGTACTTCCTACTTCCCTTAAGTGCTTTAAAAAAGGGAGCACATTTGTCTGTGGCCTTAGAAATGAACCTGGTTAAGGCTGCCACCTTGCCAGTAAGACTTTGGATGTCTTTTGAAGTTATTGGCTCTTTCATGTCGAGGATTGCTTTGATCTTTTCAGGGTTAGCTTCAATGCCTCGTTGGCTAATCATGAAGCCTAAGAATTTGCCAGAGCCCACGCCGAAGGCACATTTGTTGGGGTTCAACCTCATTCGATACCTCTTTAGAATGGTGAAAGTTTCAGATAGGTTGGTGATGTGTTGGTCAGCATGTTTGCTTTTGACTAGCATATCATCAACGTAAACTTCCATGTTCTTCCCAATTTGTTCGGCGAACATTGAATTGACCAGTCTCTGATAAGTTGCTCCTGCATTCTTTAGGCCGAAAGGCATGACTTTATAGCAATATAGTCCCCTGTCAGTAGTGAAGGCCGTGTGTTCTTGGTCTGAGGGGTTCATGAGGATTTGGTTGTATCCTGAGTAAGCATCCATGAAGCTCAGGAGTTCACACCCGGCCGTAGAGTCTATAAGTCTGTCAATAAGAGGAAGAGGGAAGCTATCTTTCGGACACCCTTTGTTTAGGTCGGTGTAGTCAACACACATTCTCCACAAGACCTTTTGAAGCAAAAGACTTTCTTTGGTCGGATTTTTCTTAACAAGGACCACATTTGCTACCCATGTCGGGTAATTGACTTCGCGGACAAAGCCTATGCCTTTGAGTTTTTCAACTTCTGCTTTCATTGCCTCGTATCGTTCAGCGTCATAAGATCTTCGCTTCTGTCTCACCGGCTTGATCTTGGGGTCAATACTCAAACGATGACAGATGACATCGGGAGAGATGCCTGGCATGTCCTCGTATGACCAGGCGAAGACTTCAGTGTTCTCTTTCAAAAAAGATATCAATGCTAACCGAAGGGGTGGTGACAATGTGGTGCCAATCTTCACCATGCGATCTGGATAATCTCTTGAGATAGGTACCTTCTCCAACTCTTCAGCAGGTTGGGCTTGCTGGGTGAAAGAGTCATCTCGAGGATCATCGGGTTGATTGTTGCTATCAGGAAGATCCAAGTTCGCTTCATCTAGGCTGGTCTTTGTGACTTGGTCATGTACAGACAGGGTTTCCTTGGGTCCGGGCAAGTGTTGTTGCTTAACTGAAGTGTTGTAACATGATCGTGCACTAAGCTGATCTCCTCTGATGTAGCCGTTGCCATGGGGGGTTGGAAATTTCATCAACAGCATATGCGTGGATACCATAGCCTTGAGATCATTGATGCCTGTGCGCCCAAAGATGACATTGTATGCCGTTGGGCAGTCAACCACTAGGAAGTTAGTGGTAATGGTAGCCGTGTAAGGGCCTGTACCAATAGTAAAGGGTAAATGTATGCTCCCTAAGGGTTGCACGATATCACCGGAGAAGCTTATCAGAGGAGAAATCGAGCGATCGAGCAAGTGTTCAGCTACACTGAGTGCCCTGAAAGCTTCGGCAAACATGATATTGACCGAAGCCCCTGTGTCTACGAGGATTCGTCTAACATCAAAGTTGGCTATGTGAGCCTCCACGATCAATGGGTCGTTATGAGGGTAGATGATGCCTCTTTCTTCCTCAGGGTAGAAACATATCGGATCCCAGTTAGGTTTTTGATACTTCCCTCCCCTGATGTCTTCCACGTGAAACACTTGGTGACCAGGCCTCAGACTTCGTTCACTGTTTTTCATGGCCCTATTGGAAGATTCAGATATGGGTGTGCCGCCGCTTATGGAATATATGACATTCACCTGGCGTTGGTTACGGTTATCCCTTTGAGGGTGAAGGAGGAATTGATCAATTTTTCCTTCTCGTGCCAAAGCTTCAATACGATCACGGAGGATGATACATTTCTCGCTATCATGGCCGTTATGCTCATGGTAGCAACAAAACATGCCCGCGTTATTCGGGGGCGTGTAATCTGGGTGCCTCGGCTTTGGCTTTGGTATCAGGTGAGCTATGCTGGGGTAAATGGCCGCGCATGTGGCATTCAAGGGCGTGTATGTCTCATACCTTGGGGTAGGGGGTATCTTGACGCGGGTTTGACCCACTGCATTGACTGCCTGGGGGCGAGCGTTATTGTGGCGATACCCTTGGTTATCGGGATAGTGTCCCTTACTCTTTTTACTGAAATGAGAGTGGTGAGGATGGAAATCCTTCCTCTTGCCTTGAAATTGATATGTCTGTTGATTCGGCGAAGCATTATGCAAGGCATGGGGAGGTGCCACTGCTGTTTGGAAAGTCGAGGTCTTCTCATTTAGGTGAGTCTGGCTTCCACCTCCCACTTGTTGATAAAGGATGGTTGTAGGGGGTTTCTCCTGATATGTCTTTGCCTCGGCGGAGGCATGGTTATAAGCCTGCGCCATCACCTCAGAGTAAGTCTTCCAAGTATTGGCATTGATCATGTATTTAAAGAAACAATCACGTAGGCCTGCCGTGAAGGCTTTGAGGGCAGTCTTGTCGTCTGCCTCGGCACACCGGGAGTATTCATGGCTGAAGCGGCCAGCATACATACGTAATGACTCGTCTGGCTTCTGGCGGATAGTGTACAGGTCATCTGCAGAGTGCAAGCGATCGGTTTGGAAAATGTGTTGGGAAACAAATAGTTTCCTCAATTCCTCAAATGAGTCTACCGTCTCAGGTGTAAGACGACAATACCAATTTAGAGCTCCGCCAGAGAGGGTGGAGGGGAAGAGAAGACATCGCTCTTCGTCGGTGTGCATCCGGTATGCCATGGTGGACTCAAAGAGGTTAAGGTGCTCAATCGGGTCCTCTTTTCCAGTATAAAGTTGCAAGCCAAGCTTTTGCTTTGTCTTTGCTTGAAGGGGGGTGTTGAGGATCCTCCTTGTAAGAGGGCCAGGCCTGGGTTGGTTCCAGTCAGGTATTTCAGCCTGACGTTCAGCCTTCAACTTGTTTACTTCCTCAATAAGTTGTAGGACAAGGGGGTCCTGAGCGGAGTTATGTGCCACTGGAGCTTTCTTTCGTAAATCTCCATCTCCTCTTGGAATTAGGAAGGTTTGATCAAGGGCATGTGATTTTTCCCTGGACTCGTTGTACTGGCTTCCAGGGTATGTCTGTCGGAACACCTCTGAGTCCCCTGTACCCTCATGTCTCTCTAGGACTTGTTGCCCCTTCCCCAAATTGGTGGCCGGCTCGGGCCGTGGCAGGGGACCGAGTCTCTCAGAAATCCTTGGGGTCATTGATCTTTGAGCTTATATGGATGGAATTCTCTCGACGTTGCTTCAGGAAATCCCGACAATCGCGAAAGACGGCTTTCGATCCTTCTGCCCCTTCAGCAAAGAGGTGTCTCCCTCCACTTCTCATGGTTCGGGTCGAAGCAACTGGGTTAAGAGAAGCCTCATGTTGATTATCAAGTCGAGGGGTAATCTGTTCCCTATCAGGGATATCTATGTCGAATGCATGTGACCCTCCATGTTGGAGGGCACCCAGTTGATGGTTGACTTCCACGGGGGCAACAAGCTCGCGTGTCTGAGCTTGCCTAGCTTCGTGGAGTGTCTCGAAGAGCTTCTCATATTGCTCCTGGAGGACCTCATTCCTCATTGCTATCTTGTTGTTCTGAGCTTCCAACTCATCGACTTTAGCTTGAAGAAGAACTCGTTTTCCTTCCTTCTTTCGTTGTTTCGCACTATGTGCAAGGGGGGTGTCATTCTGTGTGCTGTGGCTTCCTTCGCTTCCCATGTTGGAGAGGGATGCCTGATCAAAAGAAAGTGTACGAATGATAGAAACCAGCTTGACACAGCTGAAGAGAGTAGGAATAAGTGTCGTTTCCCACAGACGGCGCCAAATGTTGATGCACAAAATCAGCGAAGACTTTGGTACAACAGAAAGTGTCAGGTTTTGTGACCTTCGCTTGGTTGCTTCGGTCACTAGTGAGGATAAGTACGTAAATGAATAGAGACAGAGAAGCAAACACAGGATGTACGTGGTTCACCCAGATTGGCTACGTCCACGGAGTAGAGGAGTTCTTATTAGTAGTGAAGGGCTTACACAAGTACAAAGGATCAAGCTCTCAATTTAGTGAGTTCTTGTGAATGATTTAACACAAAATGGCATTTGGCAATATTGTGGGGGAATGACCCCTATTTATAGAAAAACTTGTAGCTTTGTCACATTGACATGTGTCATGTTATGATTGGTTCTTGATGTTGACACGTGCTGCGCTCTGATTGGCTTCTAATCTTGACACGTGTCGAGTAGTGATTGGCCTCCTGGTCGGAGGGGAACTCTTCTGGGTCCTTGACAGTATAGCGTTGGCCAGTGCTCGGTAGTTTCGGGATTGGTCAAGTATGGTACAAACAAAAGTGATAGTATCTGCATTCAGTTTTTAAAAATAGTCAATGTTCAGTTTAAGAATGTAATACACGTATTCAGTTTAAGAAATAGTGTGGGAGAGGAGAGTGTGTGTGTGTGATGGATGCACGGCAAATTTTTATTACTTTTATTTTAATTTTTTTATTATTAAACTTTTGTCTTTTTCATTAAAATTGAAGTTCTTTCCATTAAAATCTAAGTCATTTTCATTAAATAAAGTTATATAATGATTTTTGGTTAAAATAAACTTCACCCAAGTCTTCATTAAAACTGCCTATTATTTAGTTAATTGAATACTAATCTGCATACCTTTGGCGTTTGCGGCAATCTTCAAGGCCTTGGTTCTGCATTTCTCAGATTTCAGCTGCACCTTGATGACTATCTTCTGCGTGCATAAATTGATCATAGTTAAATTCTTGTTTCCTCTTTTTGTTGACTGATATGATATCTAAAAAGTTATATTTATACAACCGATCGACTGATAACCCGACAAACCACAATGGGGTCTCATGTCGAGTAAAACTTGAGACCTCTTCGAACTGAATAGTAGTACCATTAAGCCAAGCAATCGCAAGTTAAAGCCTTTTGTTTCATTTGCCTAGAAACCACCATTAAACTTTCGTAAAATGCATGGAGTACTTAAATGCGATTAAAATTCTTACCTTCATGTAAATGAAATGAGTTGCTTTTTGGGAACAAAAATTTCTTTGAATCTGTGAATATGAAAAAAAGTTTCTTTTTGGATCTTAATTACAAAGTAACAACGATGCTAGGGTATTTATAGGAGCTTAGTCTTTGCAGAATATATTATTTCATGATGACTAATGCCTACAGGCACCGTCCCATTGCCTAAAATATGAATTTAACTGAGTCTTGGAAGCCAAGATTTCTAGACCATGGCCTCTTAATAACGAACATGCTAATCTGATCCAATATTACTTTTTTTTTCAGAGAAAAAAATGTACAAAAAGGTAGAAATATAATATAAAGAAAAGATTAGCGGAAATACACTGATTAATTAATGTTGTAGTATGTTATGACTCCTAGGAGCAAGTCATATACAAATACAAAAAAAATGGTTTGGCCAGCATGGTGGTGCTCAATCTAATTGGCTGAAGTTTTGGGTGTAGTTGAGGGAAAATTTCTTAATTATAATCCATTCAAGGGAAAATTGGCTGAAGTCACCTAACAATATATCACCGCCATTACCTAAGTAATGGAGTTTTATTAGTTTAGGTACGATCCATTCGAGAGAAAGTTTCTTAATTATAATCCTTTGTTACAAGAGAACATCCTTCGACTATAAGTAATAGAGATATTTCCCTATTGCTATTTGGTTTTATAATGGAACTTCAACTTCTTCATAATATCATAACAGGTTGTTCCAAATGGGTAATTCAATGACCACACATGCTCCACGTCACTCAGATTTATGTTGTCTCCGTATTAAACTAGAAAATTTATCACACGTGAAGAAGCCTATTAAAAAAAATCCCACATCCAATAAAAGGGACCTCACCTGCGTTTATAGGTAATTGGGCTGTTCACACTGTACTCAGTCAGACACGGTACGATGCGCTAGTTCTCTGTTTTCGCTGAGAAGCTCATTTAGCGCATAAGAGATAGATATTGGATTGGCAACTTGGCAAGTCATCCAATAAGGTTAATTGGTGGTGGTGTTTAACGGAAAAAGATCCTTGTTGGATTTTTTTATGTGGATCTCAGAGATCTTATGATCGTGATCTTTCATCGTATATCGTACGGTCAGAAATCATTTAAATTTAAAATTTAAAATTAAATATAAATTGTACCTAACAAAAATTGACTCTACGATATACAATGAACGGTCACGATCATAAAATCTTTAAGATCCCCAAAAAAAAGATCCGACAAGTATCATTTTCCGTGTTTAACAAACTACAACGACAATAATTGAAAGAACAAAAGAAATAAACTAATTCCAAGTTGTAAGTTGTAACACGTCTGCTCGTTTGGTCCAGGAGACAAAAACGTGCTTCATGTGAACGGGCCAATATTTGATTAAATATTGCAAAAGTTTTATGGTGTTGCTGATATGTGTATGGTGAGTCTTAGGAACCATCTACGTGAGTCAATTCAAGTAACAGTTTAAAGGGCGGTTTGATAGTCATTTGTTCGTAATTTTCTGCTTTTTAGTTTTTAATTTTTTGTTAAAGATAGAGGGCAAATACTTTATCATCTAACTCATTTGTTTGTAATTTTCTGCTTTTTAGTTTTTAATTTTTTGTTTTAGTTTTTAATTTTTTGTTAAAGATAGAGGGCAAATACTTTATCATCTAACTCATTTGTTTGTAATTTTCTGCTTTTTAGTTTTTAATTTTTTGTTAAAGATAGAGGACAAAGGATTTGGATCCTCTCCTGAGCTAATGAAGAGGATCTTCCTGACCAGTTATCATGGACCGTTGAATTTTTATCCAACGGCTATAATTATTATAACTTTAAAGGGACCCCCTGTTTGTAACCGTTGGATAAAAATCCAACGGTCCACGATGATTAGTCAGGAGGATCCTCTCCATTAGCTCAGGAGAGGATCCAAATCCGAGGACAAATCCATTATCATCTATTTGAGTGTTCCTGATGTGTATCTATCATGGTAAAGACATATGGTGGAGTCTAATTGGCTATTGGTACAATTGATCAACCTTGCATGTAATGTTAACTTGAGCCACCAGTTTAGTCTTTGCCACTTGAATGAGGAGAAGACCCAAAATATCTAGAATTTTATTTTTATTTAAGAAAAATTAATGAAAATGACTTGAAAACTTTGAGTTTTAACAATAAGGACAAAATAAAGGGTAAAGTGAATAGTTCCAAGATTGACTTTTTAGTGTTAAAATGTGGTTTTTCGTTAAAGTGAATAGTACCGGTAGCTTTTCGTTAAAGTTCCCTTTTATTTATTGGGGCTTTATCTGTTTTGTACTAAGAGAGGATAATTAAGAGAAATTTTATGGATCAAAACTTTGGGTCCTGAGGTATTTTGAGTGTAAAGTAAACGTTTTTAATTACTTGAACTACAAATTTATTGTTCAATGATAATAAGTACACGTACACAAAGTAAACTAAACTTCCCATTTAATTATTGGATTAAGTAACGAAAATTCTCCAACCTTTCAGTGTCATTTCAAATTGGTCATAATATTTCAAAACATTTCAAACAAGTACCCAACCCATTAAAAATGTTACGTCCAATAGACCATGTTTGGACTAAAAATAGACATTGGCCTGGCCAAAGTCCAAGATCCCACAAATCACTTTGATTTCTTAATGGGTATCTCATTTTTATAGGCATAAACAGTGGACGACTCAAAGTTTGGAAGTACTTTTGAAGTGGCAGGAATGGACGGCAGGATCGCACTCTTTCACACTGAAGGAGGATTGTTAGTCGAGTTTTGCAAAGGAAAAGTACTTTTCAATGGCAAGTTGATAGTTCCAAGAAGAGCAGAGCTCAAGTATCCAAGTGGAAGCTCATCATCTAGCAACAATCAAATCTACCACTTGTGTCAAAGGCAATGAACTGAGAATGAAAGGTTTAATCTCGAAGAATGAAGGGTTTCTAAAAAAGGCGGCAAAAAGGTTAAAGAAAAGGACATTCAACTCAACATACAAAAATACTTCTAAAAGCTTTGCAACCTACTTTTCACATATTCTCTGACACAACCCGACCCGATGTCCAGTGGCACCAAAACCGAGGTGTGTTGGCCATCACCCGGATGGGTGATGAAGCCATGATACACATGAAATCATAGCTAGACTGTGAAACTATTACAATCTATAAAAAATTTAGCAGTATGGCTCCTAAAAATAGTAATAAGCCCAAATTAAAACACTTGTAAGTATCACAAATATTCCCAGACATCCCCTAAAATGCCACTCTAATAGGTCTTTGACCCTTAATAACATGCCTAATAACGTGTTTAGAGCATATTTGTCAGAATACAAGTTAATAAAACTGAGTAAGTAACTTATCTGGTAAGAATGTGTCATAGCTTCGAGAAGATGTCTCCACATCAAACATGCTCACTAAAACTGTCACTTACACTAGTGACATAGCATACAATACAATACACTAGCCATAGCTAGTGTAAGTTGGTTAAGATAATCATATCATTATTGTAGTCTCGAAGTATGACAAGCTATGTCACACCCTGGCTCGGGCTCCACCACATCCTGGGCTCGACTCCGCCGTAGCACAATATTGTCCGTTTTAGGCCTTGACCACACCCTCACAGTTTTGTTTTTGGGAACTCACGCGAGCAGAACATCCCAGTGGGTCACCCATCCTGGGTTTACTCTCGCGTAAACTCGCTTAACTTCGGAGCTCCTACGGAATCCGAAGCCAGTGAGCTCCCAAAAGGCCTCGTGCTAGGTAGAGATAGGAATATACATATAAGGCTTACATGATCCATTCTTCTGGGCGATGCGGGATGTTACAATCCACCCCCTTAAGGGCCTGACGTCCTCATCTGCACACTTCCGACCAGGGATTGGCTTTGATACCAAATTGTCATACCTCGGCTTGGGCTCCACCACGTTCCATGCTCGACTCTGCCATAGCACGATATTGTCTGTTTTGGGCCTCGACCACACCCTCACGGTTTTGTTTCTGGGAACTCACACGAGCAGAACTTCCTAGTGGGTCACCCATCTTGGGAATGCTCTCGCGCGAACTCGCTTAACTTCGTAGTTCCTACGGAATCCGAAGCCAGTGAGCTCCCAAAAGGCCTCGTGCTAGGTAAAGATGAGAATATACATATATGGCTTACATGATCCACTCCCTAGGCGATGCGAGATGTTACAAGCTAAGTGCATGACTGTATAATCATGTCATTACTGAGTAATTTTGAAGTAATGACAAGCTGAGTATAACAGTGTAATCATGTCATTACGGAGTAATCTTGATGTAATGACAAGCTATAATGACATGAAATCCTATGAACCATACACTTGGGTTCTAGGAAATCTTTAAATGCTCATTGCATACCTTGATCCACTACTGTCCAAATACCATTTCCTGTTGAACTCTTATAGACATTGAAATTTCGGTGAAATAAGTATTGACAATTGTATTAAATTACAACCCCCATTCATTTCACCTACATTATACACTCACATCACATACATCATACACTCACCTCACCTACAACACACCCCCATCCCACCTACAATATCCACTTACTTCACCAAACAAATGGATAGTGGTGATTCATTCTCAAAGCATATAAATAGGCTTCTCCATCAAGCAATAAAAAAGGATTTTACATACATTCTCTCTACTCCCAAATGGGAAGAGAATTCACATCACACCAAAGCCTTGAAGCCCCAAAACTCTAAAGCTCTCAAGCAAATACCGAAGAATCAAGAAAACCCTCTTCGTTCTTCGTCAAAATCCTCATTCAAGATCAAGCCCCAACGGCCCTTAAAGAAACTTTCACTAATTCAAGATCAAGCCCCAACGACCCTTAAAGAAACTTTCATTAATTCAAGATCAAGCCCCGACGGCCCTTGAAGAAAGTGTTCATCATTCATTATCCGTTCACCCTAAAGATCAAGCCCTGACGACCCTTTGGATCAACAACATCAAATCTACCCATTACAAAGATAGAATCAGAGGCTAAATTTGTAGAAGAGATTGTAACCCTTAAATCATTAATACAAATATTATTTTGTACACGTGTTCTTGTCTCGTTCATTGCAGGAATTCCCATGTTTACAACTCTAACAAGCTTTCTTTGCTTCTCCCCTGGCTTAAACAAAACAGTGGCATATGCTTACTCTGACTGAGATATTTGGAGATGATTTTGTACTACAATTTGGTGGCAGAACTTACTTGTGAATTCACCACCCCATTAGATTACAAACATTTAATATTCATTCCAAACGAACTTTTATGAACTTATAAAACTTCACAAAAATTGAGAAAACTTCTGATTTATTGATTAAAGGAAAGATGCATACAAAACGAGTGCAACCATCAACAAGCACTACATAATATATGTAGCCTTCAATGGATTTTATAGGAGATGGCCTACATACATCTGTATGAATCCATAAAAAAGGAACAAACACCTAGTAGATTCAACATGAAAATGATTCATACTCCTCTTTCCTTGAATACAAGCAGTACACATTCTATGAGTATAATCTAAGCTTCTAAGGTGTGACAAATTTGCGACTTAGATAACATAACAGACATGACTTCATTTGCTAGATAACCCAATATGTGATGCCAAATAGAAGATTTCACCGATTGTCCAATGAAAGCACTTGCATTCTGAAAAGTAGAGACATGAATTTGAAACAATTCACCAAGATTACTCTTACCTTTGTAAAAGATCACCCTTGTCACCTTGTCATGCACAAAAAACTAAGTATCATCGTAGACAAACAAATATTTGTTGTCTTTGCACAATTAAGGAAATGACAAAAGATTCACAGCAATGGAAGGCAAATGTAAAACATTCTTTAAAATAAGGGAGTGAGAAAGAGTGTGAATCAATGAATGTCCAAGATTTTTAACAGGCAAACCTTGACCATTGCCTATTTTTATTTTCTTTGAACCTTCAAAGTGAGTTACTTGATTAAGACTGGCAATATCTGAAGTCATATGGTGATAAACTCTTGTATCCATAAACCAAGTGGTAGGATTGGAAAAAGATTTAGATCTTTGAGCAATCATGGCATTCATGTATAAAGGCTGATAGTGATTATTAGGAATTGGAACACTTTGTTGTATTGTAAATCCTTAAGGAGAAGACACTTGATATGAATAATGGGCAGCAAAGAGAACTGAAAGTATTAATGGTGGCTGTGGTTGGCCATAGTAAGTTGGAGCCGAGGAAAATGGTGATGCTGAAGCTTGATATGAGTAATTCCTCACATGATTGCATTCCAGTACAATGTTCCATTTTCCATAGATTTGGCATTCTTGAACACAACCAGAAGATTAGAATTCCTAAAAAAGCAGCTTGGAGTTGTATGTCATTTTCTATGGAGTTTGGCATTCAGGTTGTTAAGGCCATCTCCAACCGAAGGGTCCAGAGGGCCGAAACTAGCCCGAAAATCGTCTCTAACCGAGGGCTAGGCCAGAGGGCCCCACAGAATCAGAGAGGGCTGGAGGGCTGGCCAAAAAACTGCTCAATCATGTCGGTTATAACCGACATGAATACATTTATTGTATTGAATATAAATGTATTCCTGTCGGTTATAACTGACAGGAATTCTTAAAAAGAATTTTGAATCTAACAGCTAGCTGGTGCTAGTTACCGTTGGATTCAATTTTTTTATTTTTTTTTAGGTTTTTGGGGCTTTTTTTTTAATTCTCAAAAATTCTATTTTTTTTCTTCCTATAAATACCTAAACCATTCATTCACCATTCCTCACAAAAATTTCACAATTCCTACACCATTTCAATTCTCATATTTTCCTTCCTCTTTCAAAAATATGTTCTTCAATTTTTTCAATAATTTTCAAATGGCCTCGTCTGCAATGAAAGGTAGGGCTTGAACCTGAAAAGAAGATGAAGCTCTTTGCAAGGCTTATAGATAGGTGTCAGAAAATAGTGTGAGGGGGAATTGTCAAACAAATGACGGTGTTTGGACTCATGTGTCCAAAAAATACTTATAGTTCTATGAAAACACCACTCCAGTGAATATTCGAAACCACGAGAGTTGTTCTTCAAGATGGAAGAAACATCTTCAGCCAAGTTTGAACAAATGGCATCAAGCATTGTTAGCAGCCGCAAGTAGACATGAAAGCGGCGCTAATTACTACGACAAAGTAAGTGTTTTCACAATTTATTTTAAATATTTAATTATATTACATTTAATTTCATAAATTAATTTCCTTTAATTTTTTTTTAGGTACGCCAAGCGGAGGAATTGTATATGGAGAGCAGCTCGAAACCCTTTCAGTTTCACAGTTGTTGGGAAATTTGTAAAGGGTGGGTGTTATTTGAAGATCCACCATAGAAAGTTCCTACGCCGGTGTTCGGAACTACATCCTCAACTGCAGATATGAATGAAGATGAATCTCCAACCATTCAACAAACAAAGGTAGAAAATCTATCTTTGAGGCTATGGGACAAAACAAGGCGTGAATGTTGAAGGAAAATGGCAAGGTAAATGATGATTGCGCCACTTAACATGAAGTGGCAGCCTCATTGCGATTATTGGCGGAGCAAAATGCCCTTGAGGCGGAAGAAAGGAAATGTAGGCATGAAGAACGAGCCAAACAAATACAAGAAGAGATGGATGATAAGAATATGGAAATGAACACTTCAAATTACACTCCAATGAGTAAGGCCTATTTTGATAGAAAAAAAAAAGAAATTATGAGCCGACGGCAGTTGTTTACCTCTAACTATACTCCTACGATGGCGGATGATGAAGACGATGTTGATTATAGATATTAAATTTAAGTTATTGTAGTTTTTAAATTTAAGTTAATGTTGTTTTCAAATTTAATTTGTAGTTTTTAAATTCAATTTGTCGTTTTTAAATTGTAGTTGTAGTTTTTAAATTTAAGTTGTTGTTGTTTTTAAATTTAAGTTGTTTTAGTTTTTAAATTTAAATAATAAATTATGTTTGGCCCTATGGCCCTCGATTGGAGACGATTTTTTGTGATAAGGCTAAAACGAGCCATCTGGCCCTCTGGCCCTCGGTTGGAGACGGAGGCAAATATGGCCCTGTACTGTTCATTAAAATATTAATATCTTGGAGAATCTTGGAGGGCCAGAGGGCTAAAACGAGCCCTCTGGCCAGCCATCGGTTGGAGATATCCTTGGGCCTCTAGCCCTCCAAGATTCTCCAAGATATTAATATTTTAATGAACAGTACAAGGCCATATTTGCATCCGTCTCCAACCGAGGGTCAAAGGGCCAGATGGCTCGTTTTAGCCTTGTCACAAAAAATTGTCTTCAACCGAAGGCCAAAGGGTCATAGGGCCAAACATAATTTATTATTTAAATTATTGAAAAAGTATTGAAGGAAATTATTGAAAAATTGAAAGAAATATTGCAGATGAAGGAAATATTGAAAAATATATTGAAGGAAATATTGCAGATGAAGTGAAGAATTGAAAGAGCTTCACCATATTTATAGAAGTAAAAAAAGGTTTAAATTCAAAAAAAAAAAAATTGAATACAACGGCTGGCATTCAGCTAGCCGTTGTATTCAAATTTTTTCAAACTATATGTGTCGGTTATAACCGACACTAATACAACAACAACAACAAAGCCTTTTCCCACTAAGTGGGGTCGGCTATATGAATCCTAGAACGCCATTGCGCTCGGTTTTGTGTCATGTCCTCTGTTAGATCCAAGTACTCAAGTCTTTTCTTAGGGTCTCTTCTAAAATTTTCCTAGGTCTTCCTCTACCCCTTCGGCCCTGAACCTCTGTCCTGTAGTCACATTTTCGAACCGGAGCGTCAGTAGGCATTCTTTGCACATGTCCAAACCACCGGAACCGATTTTCTCTCATATTTCCTTCAATTTTGGCTACTCCTACTTTACCTCGGATATCCTCATTCCCAATCTTATCCTTTCTCATGTGCCCATACATCCCACGAAGCATCCTCATCTCCGCTACACCCATTTTGTGTACGTGTTGATGCTTCACCGCCCAACATTCTGTGCCATACAACATCGCTGGCCTTATTGCCGTCCTATAAAATTTTCCCTTGAGCTTCAGTGGCCTACGACGGTCACACAACACGCCGGATGCACTCTTACACTTCATCCATCCAGCTTGTATTCTATGGTTGAGATCTCCATCTAATTCTCCGTTCTCTTGCAAGATAGATCCTAGGTAGCGAAAACGGTCACTTTTTGTGATCTTCGCTAGATTGCTCCGGTCATTAGTGTGGATAAGTATATAAATGGATAGAGATAGGAAAGCAAACACAAGATGTACGTGGTTCACCCAGATTGGCTACGTCCACGGAATAGAGGAGTTCTCATTAATTGTGAAGGGTTTACACAAGTACATAGGTTCAAGCTCTCCTTTAGTGAGTACAAGTGAATGAATTAGTACAAATGACAGTAAGAAATATTGTGGGAGAATGATCTCGTAACCACGAAACTTCTAAGTACTGGAGTGTGGTATCGTCTTGACTTTCCTTATCTGTCTCATAGGTAGATGTGGCATCTTCTCTGGAAGTACTCTTCCTCCATCCAGGGGTGGTATCTGTAACTGGTGGAGATGCACAAGGTAATGTATCAATGTCACTTGAAGCTTACTTGTAGTTTCAGGCTTGGTCAAGCGCGATACAAACCATGTAGTAGGAGTCCCCCAAGTCGCCGAGCTAGGGGATCTGCTGAAAGAGGTGACAGACAAGGTAAGCAATCAGAGCTCCGGCTGATTGTTCACATTCTCCCTATCTTGCAGGCAGCATGAAGGATAAAGAAAAGAAAAATGAGAAGAGATGATATGGGATACTTTTGCTTTTGAAGAAGTAACTTTCCCCAGGCTTATTCTTGAACTAGGCTGGAGGGTTTTCTGGTTTCCTCCAGAGATAAGGCTGACTGAAGAATTTGAGGGTCAAAACAAGTCCATCAAATCTAGAGTACATTCGACCCTGCTGATATGTGATACTTTTGCTTTTGACAGAGTAATGGATGTATCGGCACGTGTGCTGTTACGCTTGTCTCCACATGCTTCCTTGTATCCTTCTCACTTGCCCTATTTGTTCCTCAGGCAGATGCGGGATCTTCCCTGGAAGCATAAGATGTTGAAGATGAGTACTCGAGAGCAATGCCAGGTAAGTAATCAGGTAAGGGGTTCCAGGCAGTCAGTTCCTGGCTGGAAGCTTGATTCCAAGTGCTGACTGATTGCTCTCTTTCTCCTTGTCTTGCAGGTAAGAACAAGGCCAAAGGAAAAGACAGGGAAAAAGCATGATATGGGATACTCTTACTTTTAACCCTGATGATATGAGATATTCTTGCTCTAGTATAGCTTGTTTACAGAGGTATTATCGGGGGGAAAGAAAGCTGAATATTTCGAAAGGCTTCGTTGGGAGTGCCCTCTCAGATAAGAGGAAGCGTTGAGCATTTTTGCAGGTCTGCCTGTCCGTTGGGGATGGAGGTCGACATATATAGGAGTCTCCTTAACATCAAGTAATAATGCTATTCCTTTACCCTGCTTGGTCATAACACGGTAGTGGGAGCTGCCAGCTTCACAAGTTTTAACTCTGTCAGAGCACTTTGAAAAAGTGGTCTGTGGTATCTGGAAAGCTGATGTTGCATGTGAAGATTACAGACAAGCTTTATCCAAGGAGATCCAGCTCTTGAAGTTGGGAAAGTGGTGCCTCTTCGGTTTTCGAACAAGCAATCCTGTCGGGGATCTGGCTCTCGAGATTCAGAGAACGATGCCTCTTCGATTTTTGAGAAAGCAATCCTACTGGGGGTCTGGCTCTCGAGATTCGAAGAGCGGTGTCTTCAATTTTTGAGAAAGTAATCATGTTGGGAGTCTGGCTCTCGAGATTCGGAGGGCGGTGCCTCTTCGATTTTGGAGCAAACAATCTTGTTGGGAGTGTTTTCTCGAATGTGAGTAAAGGTTGGGCATGTTTGCTAGTCTACCTTGCCACGAAGCACAGAGGTTGACACACAGGGACTTTCCAATTATCCAGCAGTGGTACTGTTCCTTTACCATCTCTTCGATTTTTGAGAAAGTAATCATGTTAGGAGTCTGGCTCTCGAGATTCGGAGGGCGGTGCCTCTTCGATTTTGGAGCAAGCAATCTTGTTGGGAGTGTTTTCTCGAATGTGAGTAAAGGTTGGGCATGTTTGCTAGTCTACCTTGCCACGAAGCATATAGGTTGACACACAGGGACTTTCCAATTATCCAGCCATGGTACTGTTCCTTTACCCTCTCTTCGATTTTTGAGAAAGTAATCATGTTGGGAGTCTGGCTCTCGAGATTCGGAGGGCGGTGCCTCTTCAATTTTGGAGCAAGCAATCTTGTTGGGAGTGTTTTCTCGAATGTGAGTAAAGGTTGGGCATGTTTGCTAGTCTACCTTGCCACGAAGCACAGAGGTTGACACACAGGGACTTTCCAATTATCCAGCAGTGGTACTATTCTTTTACCCTTGTGGGTAATAATATGGTAGCTAGACCTTCAAAATTTATGTGTCTAAACTTTGTTAGTGTTGTTTCTTTGCTAATCTTTTACCCTTCTTGGTCAGAGCGATGTAGTGGGAGCTGCAAGCTTCACGTGTCTCAACTTTGTCAGAGAACTTTGGCAAAGTTATATGTGGTACCCATGAGCTACTGTTGCGTGTGGGAAGTGGGTGATTGAACAGTACGATTCATGTGCTTTCTACTTCGCCAGAAATCTTCGACAGAATGCCCATAATTTCCGCAAAGCTGAGTGTGCGTGTGACAGGTGCTGACAGGGCTGGAAAAGTAGGTGCCTCTTCGATTTCTAAGATCGGCCCTCGTGGTCTCTGAGCAGCCCACCTTTTGAGAAAGCAAGCCTCTTCGATTTCTGAGATCGGCCTTCGTGGTCTTTGAGCAGCCCGGCTTTTGAGAAAGCAAACGCCTCTTCGATTTCTGAGATCGACCCTCGTGGTCTCTGAGCAGCCCAACTTTTGAGAAAGCAAACGCCTCTTCGATTTCTGAGTAGGCGCCTCTTCGATTTCTGAAGCTTCATCGAGTGCAGATTTTTATAGGGGCAGACATTAAGTTCCAAAGCACACTTGAATATCCACCAGTAGAAGCTCCATTCTTGCACTTCTAATATCTTGATTTGTCCGACCTCTTCTCTCTTCAACACCTTTGAAAATGTCTGGCCCCTCCGACCGTCGTTTTGACTTGAACCTTGTTGAAGAGGCAGCCCCGCCTTCTCCAGACAACATATGGCGCCCATCCTTCGTCTCCCCTACTGGTCCTCTTACCGTTGGGGATTCCGTGATGAAGAATGATATGACCGCTGCGGTAGTGGCCAGGAACCTTCTCACTCCCAAAGATAACAGACTACTTTCCAAACGGTCTGATGAGTTGGCTGTTAAGGATTATCTGGCTCTTAGTGTTCAGTGTGCAGGTTCTGTGTCTAATATGACCCAACGCCTATTTGCTCGAACCCGCCAAGTTGAATCATTGGCGGCTGAAGTGATGAGTCTCAAACAGGAGATTAGAGGGCTCAAGCATGAGAATAAACAGTTGCACCGGCTCGCACATGACTATGCTACAAACATGAAGAGGAAGCTTGACCAGATGAAGGAATCTGATGGTCAGGTTTTACTTGATCATCAGAGATTTGTGGGTTTGTTCCAAAGGCATTTATTGGCTTCGTCTTCTGGGGCTGTACCGCGTAATGAAGCTCCAAATGATCAACCTCTGATGCCTCCTCCTTCTAGGGTTCTGTCCAGTACTGAGGCTCTGAATGATCCCCCTCCGGTGCCTTCTCTTTCTGGGGCTCTACCGACTGCTGAGACTTCTCCTAAGCAACCTTTGTGAAGGCTCCCTCTTGTTTGTTTATTTTGACTCAAGTATATGTACATATTTGTAACTTATCGGGGATATCAATAAATAAACTTTCCTTCATTTCAACGTATTGTGTTAAATACACCAAAGCCTTATTCGCTAAGTTCTTTGAATTTTCTTTTGTTGAAGCTTGTATGTTGAAGCTTTGTGAGTGGAGCATGTAGGTTGAGGTAGTGTTCCCTTAATTTCCCGAGTGAGGAAAACTTCTCGGTTGGAGACTTGGAAAATCCAAGTCACTGAGTGAGATCGGCTATATGAATCTTAGAACGCCATTGTGTTCTGTCCTGTGTCATGTCCTCCGTTAGATCCAAGTACTCTAAGTCTTTTCTTAGGGTATCTTCCAAAGTTTTCCTAGGTCTTCCTCTACCCCTTCGGCCCTGAACCTCTGTCCCATAGTCGCATCTTCTAATCGGAGCATTAGTAGGCCTTCTTTGCACATGTCCAAACCACCGTAACCGATTTTCTCTCATCTTTCCTTCAATTTCGGCTACTCCTACTTTACCCCGGATATCCTCATTCCTAATCTTATCATTTCTCGTGTGCCCACACATCCAACGAAGCATCCTCATCTCCGCTACACCCATTTTGTGTACGTGTTGATGCTTCACCGCCCAACATTCTGTGCCATACAGCATCGCCGGCCTTATTGCCGTCCTATAAAATTTTCCCTTGAGCTTCAGTGGCATACGGCGGTCACACAACACGCCGGATGCACTCTTCCACTTCATCCATCCAGCTTGTATTCTATGGTTGAGATCTCCATCTAATTCTCCGTTCTTTTGCAAGATAGATCCTAGGTAACGAAAACGGTCGCTCTTTGGTATTTCTTGATCTCCGATCCTCACCCCTAACTCATTTTGGCCTCCATTTGCACTGAACTTGCACTCCATATATTCTGTCTTTGATCGGCTTAGGCGAAGACCTTTAGATTCCAACACTTCTCTCCAAAGGTTAAGCTTTGCATTTACCCCTTCCTGAGTTTCATCTATCAACACTATATCGTCTGCGAATAGCATACACCAAGGAATATCATCTTGAATATGTCCTGTTAACTCATCCATTACCAACGCAAAAAGGTAAGGACTTAAGGATGAGCCTTGATGTAATCCTACAGTTATGGGGAAGCTTTCGGTTTGTCCTTCATGAGTTCTTACGGCAGTCTTTGCTCCTTCATACATATCCTGTATAGCTTGGATATATGCTACTCGTACTCCTTTCTTCTCTAAAATCCTCCAAAGAATGTCTCTTGGGACCCTATCATACGCTTTTTCCAAATCTATAAAGACCATGTGTAAATCATTTTTCCCATCTCTATATCTTTCCATCAATCTTCGTAAGAGATAGATTGCCTCCATGGTTGAGCGCCCTGGCATGAACTCGAATTGGTTGTCCGAAACCCGTGTCTCTTACCTCAATCTATGCTCAATGACTCTCTCCCAGAGCTTCATTGTATGACTCATTAGCTTAATACCCCTATAGTTCATGCAATTTTGTACATCGCCCTTATTCTTGTAGATAGGCACCAAAGTGCTCGTTCGCCACTCATTTGGCATCTTCTTCGTTTTCAAAATCCTATTGAAAAGGTCAGTAAGCCATGTTATACCTGTCTCTCCCAAAACTTTCCACACTTCGATTGGTATATCGTCTGGACCTACTGCTTTTCTATGCTTCATCTTCTTCAAAGCTACAACCACTTCTTCCTTCCGGATTCTACGATAAAAAGAGTAGTTTCTACACTCTTCTGAGTTACTCAACTCCCCTAAAGAAGCACTCCTTTCATGTCCTTCATTGAAAAGATTATGAAAATAACATTTCCATCTGTCTTTAACCGCGTTCTCTGTAGCAAGAACCTTTCCATCCTCATCCTTGATGCACCTCACTTGGTTTAGGTCCCTTGTCTTCTTTTCCCTTGCTCTAGCTAGTTTATAGATATCCAACTCTCCTTCTTTGGTATCTAGTCGCTTATACATATCGTCATAAGCCGCTAACTTAGCTTCTCTCACAGCTTTCTTCGCCTCTTGCTTCGCTTTTCTATACCTTTCACCATTTTCATCGGTCCTATCCTTGTATAAGGCTTTACAACATTCCTTCTTAGCCTTCACCTTTGTTTGTACCTCCTCATTCCACCACCAAGATTCCTTTTGGTGTGGGGCAAAGCCCTTGGACTCTCCTAATACCTCTTTTGCTACTTTTCGGATACAACTAGCCATGGAATCCCACATTTGGTTAGCTTCCCCCTCTCTATCCCACACACACTGGGTGATTACTTTCTCTTTGAAAATGGCTTGTTTTTCTTCTTTTAGATTCCACCATCTAGTCCTTGGGCACTTCCAAGTCTTGTTCTTTTTTCTCACTCGTTTGATATGTACATCCATCACCAACAAGCGATGTTGATTAGCCACGCTCTCTCCTGGTATAACTTTGCAATCCTTACAAGTTATACGATCCCCTTTCCTCCTTAGAAGAAAATCTATTTGTGTTTTTGACGACCCACTCTTGTAGGTGATCACATGTTCTTCTCTCTTCTTAAAGAAGGTGTTGGCTAAGAAGAGATCATATGCCATTGCAAAATCCAAGATAGCTTCCCCATCCTCGTTTCTCTCCCCAAAACCATGGCCACCATGAAAACCTCCATAGTTGCCTGTCTCCCTGTCCACGTGTCCATTTAAATCTCCTCCTATAAATAACTTCTCCGTCTGAGCAATTCCTTGCACCAAGTCTCCAAGGTCTTCCCAAAATTTCTCCTTCGAACTCGTATCCAACCCTACTTGAGGTGCGTACGCACTAATCACATTGATAAGTTCTTGTCCTATTACAATCTTGATTGCCATGATTCTATCTCCTACTCTCTTGACATCTACAACATCTTGTGTCAAGGTCTTGTCCACGATGATGCCAACACCGTTTCTCGTTCTATTTGTGCCCGAATACCATAGTTTAAACCCTGAGTTTTCTAGATCCTTTGCCTTACGCCCAACCCACTTAGTTTCTTGTAGGCACATAATATTTATCCTTCTCCTCACCATAACTTCTACTACTTCCATAGATTTTCCCGTCAAGGTTCCTATATTCCACGTTCCTAAACGCATTTTGTTCTCTTGAACTCTACCCTTCTGTCCTAGCTTATTCACCCTTCCCCGTCTAATAGGATCAAAGTACTTCTTTTGTGTGTCCCGTGTAAAGTTGATAGGAGCATATGCTCCCAAACAACTTTGAGTGGAGTCGTTCGAAAAGAAGTTTCTATAGCCCCCTTGCTCATTTAACACTGCATCCGGGTGCCGATGGAGATACAGCGACCCTTGCTCACTTATCACTGTGCTCGGGCCACACAGCGCGCCACTTACGGGTGACGCCCTAGCTTTAGCGCGATTTCGTTCTGGATTCATTTTCATAAGGATTCGACGTGATCATGGAGTGCCGGCTGTCGACTACTTGACGCCCTCCCCCTCCTCCTTTATCCGGGCTTGGGACCAGCAATGTAAGATAAACTTACATGGCGGAGTTACCGACACTAATACTAATTAATAAATATCCCAGTTGCCGTCAGCCTTAATTCATTATATTCTATACTATTCCTGTCGGTTTTAACCGACAGGAAATCCAACACTTCAAAAAAAAAATTGGCCAGCCCTCCAGCCCTCCCTGATTCTGTAGGGCCCTCCCAGATTCCAGAACCATCTGGCCTATCCCTCGGTTGGAGACGGTTTTCAGGATATTTTCGGCCCTCTGGCCCTCTGGACCCTTCGGTTGGAGATGGCCTAAGGAGTCCTTGAAATAGTATTTCCAGACTAACCATTACTCTGCCTGAAATATTGGAACCTCTACCCTTGTAGTTAGACTTGAAATTATCATTCCCTCTTTGTTGACCTCCATTTTAAAATCTCTGTTGACCTTTTTTGACCTTCATTTGTCCAAATGAACTCTCGGAGAAAGGATCCATATTTCCAACAAAACCAGAACCAAACCCATTGGTAGATGTGGCATGGAATAGAAAATGAGCCATTATTCTGAGACTTGGGGTATATAGGAGGTTGAGGAGGAATATTAGACATTGGAGAAATACTGTAATTCTACCACCAGTACTAGAAGAATAAGTATAAGAGGAATCCAAACTAGAAGCACCATTATGAAACTGAAATCCCACTGGATAAGCTTGAACTGCTCCGCATATGTAATGCTGACATATTACGGGACAAGGCATTGATTACCATATCATTCTGTCTTTCAGCACCAAAGTAATGCCCTCAATTCGTTCATTGAAATGAAGACAGATTGTCTGTCCTCCTGTTATCATACTCTTCTCATCTTCTTCTATTTGTGCGATTACGGTTAAGTCACATCAATATTTTATATTGATTTTTTAATAGAGATAATAAGACAAAAAATAATAAGAATATAAAATGTTGACGTGATTTAACCGTAACAGCACAAATAGGAAGGAATATGTCTGCCTCCCATTGAAATAGCACTTTCCCTTGCAAGAATTACTGTTCTAATAGTGACATTCTTTTGGTAACCTAGCTAAAGCTACAACAATGAGATCCTGCTGCTGTCAATTCCCTGATGGATACAAACTGATCTAATATTTATGAAATGTGCAGATCATTATGTACTAACCTAGGACTAGGGTATGCGGCTAATTAAAATGACATGGGCTTTTAATTAAGATAAATGTCGTACCCAGTGCACAAGGCTCCCGTTTTACGCAGGGTCTGGGAGAGGTGAATGTCGGCTAGCCTTACCCCCATTTTATGGAGAGGTTGCTCCCAAGTCTCGAACCCGAGACCTACCGCTCATGGGCGAAGGCACTTGCCATCGCACCAAGTGCGACCTCTTAACGAAAAGCTCACAGTACTATTTATTTTAACGAAAAAATTATATTTTTATCCTAAAAAGTCAATCCTAGTACTATTCATTTTATCCTTTATTTTGTCCTTATCGTTAAAACTCAAAGTTTTCAAATCATTTTCATTAGTTTTCATATAAATAAAATCTTAGTTAAACAAACTAATTAATGTGTAAAGCCCAAAACTAAATAGTCCATTGAACACAAACTTAGACTATATGAATGCATATGCATGTTGAACTTATTCGAGTGAATGTCTATAAAGCGCTTGACATTTTGTGAGTTCGAGAGCACTAAAGACAAATTTGGATTTAAATATTACAACAAAAAACATACACTAGTTTAAAGGGGTGTGATATTCACACACCCTATTTTACTTCTCACACACCCTTCTAATTTTCGACCGTTGGATCGGATGAATTGAAGAAAATCAACGAACATAAATTAACAAAGGGTGTGTGAGAAGTAATTTGGGGTGTGTGGATAGCACACCTCTAGTTTAAAACGTTACAGACTTAGACATTTTGTTAGAAATTGCCAATTTTACACTAACAATATTTAACAAAGATATATGGGTAACGGTAACCTTAATTAAAAGTAACGCATAAACTGTAATCAACAAAATTTAGATAAGAATCACATAAGAGAGCAAAATTACAAGAAACTACACTTTCCACAACAGTTATTTAACCACTGGCACTGAGAGGGCCTGCGGTAAAAAACAAATGTGTACAACATGATTCTTGAGGTCTGTTGCAGGAGGAAGACTACAAAACTACACAATAATAAGAATATTATTAAACAAACGAGAATACCGAAACGACTACAAAACTCTAAGAGGTTACATTGTGAATTATTTGTTTCTCAAACTAAATTACAAATAATATTTATAGAGAACTAAACTTAAGAAACCCTAATTCGGATGGGCTATACCCAATTTCTAAACTAACAAGAAAAATCTAAATAATAAAATAAACATAAACACTAATATTTTCCAACAGCCGATTCAAACTAGGGGCCACGAATTGCTGAGTCGTCAAACTCACTTAATTTTGAATTGCTGAATTTACCATCTGTAGGATCCATCATAGTAGTACTGCACAGCTGGATACTGTGGATAGTGAATATAGTTTGATGCCCATTGAATTGGCTCAGGCTGCTCAGCTGGTTTTTCTTCCGGTTTTTTCACTTCTTCAACACTTACTATGGTGGCAAAGCCAAGCTTCTTCTTCAATGATTTAGCCAAGTCAACTGCATCAACTTCGTCTCCGATCACCTCAACATGCTCTTTCTCTACTTGTATGGACACCGTGCTCACACCTGCTTAATCAGTGACTCATCATTAGTTGATTATTTAATTAATTTTCAATAATTCATATGAATGATCAATGATCATTTGGATAGTCACCATATTGCTTCTTGATTTTAATGATGCATACCTTTGGCAACTGCAGCAATCTTCAAGGCCTTGGTTCTGCATCTCTCGGAGGTCAGCTGCACCTTCATGACTATCTTTTGCTGCATATACAAAGATCATATATAGTTAAAAGCCTGTTTGATTTGGCTTAACAAAGGTGAAAATTTCAAATTAATAAAGAACACGGAGTGATTTCGCACAATCTTTTCTCTCACACACACTCCCTTGACGAAAAAACATGTTTGACAAAATCGTTTCTCTAAAGAAATGGAATACTTAAATATATACGTTATATCTGAACAAATGAAAAAGCTTGCCTTCATGTTCGGGAACAGAAAATGAGTCTTATGAATCTGTGAACTGTTTACTCTAGATTTCTACTTGGGCTACTTGGATGACTCTTAAAAACCAATGATAAGGTATTTATAGGAGCTTAATTTTTACACAGTATTACTTCTTGTTGACTTCTGTGTCCCCACGAAAACGAGTATATCTTAAAGTACCGTTAATATATACAAAGAATCTGCTTGAAAACCAAGATTTTCACACTGGACCGGGTCAGACGCGGTATGCATTTGGTGTGCAAGAGACAGATGTTGAATTGGCAAGTCACCTATAAGGTTGGTGTGCTATTTGACTTAATTATTGGGGGCATCGGTCCTACATTTCATATGGAATTTGAAAAAAATATAAATTAATTTCAAGTGGACGACCAAGACTTGATTAAATATTGCAAAAATTTTATGGTGTCGCTGTGAGACAATTCAGATAAAAAAAAAAAACTATGGTGGCGTCCAATCTGGTCGATCAACCTTGCATGTAATCTCAATGAAACATCTTTTACCAAAACCTTGAATGTAATCTTAATTTGAGCCAACCGCTTAGTTTTTGTCACTTAATGGAGTGGAAAACCCAAAAAATATAGAACACATTTTTATTTGTTGGGGCTTAATTTATGTTTTTTTGTTGTGTTTTTGAGAAAGAAGTACCTTAATTCAAAGAGAAACCTTGGGTACTTCTAATGTCACAGTCCGTCCTAGAGAAGTATATTATTTAATTATCAACGGCGTGAAATTACCTAAATACCCTTGGCCGTTGAGAATTATTATGGAGTGTTGTGGTTTTGACTTAAGGTTGTGGACCTATTAGTTCTATTCCTCTATTATTGGATCCAATTAGAACTAAGTGTTCTCTTAGTTTTGATTGGTGACTTTTGAACCACACACCCACCTACCCTTTCTCTCTCTCCTTCCCGTGCTCTCTCTCTCAGACTCACTCACACACACTCTCTCTCTCCCTTCGAACTCATACGGACACACACAAACAAACCCAAAACAACACGGATCGAAGGTTCTGAGGTCTCCAGTGTGTTCCTAGGATTCTTACGAGTCGAGTGGTATCCATTTTCAGCAAGGAAACCTTCGAGAAACCCTAGTTTGAAAGGGAGCCGTGGGTGTACAGTACACCAAACCAGTTCGTGGAGGTTTCAAGCTATTCTAAGACTCAAAAGGTAATCTCCTAGTCCTCTGGTTTATTTTGGCATAAATTGGAACAATTTTGGACGTCAGAAAACCCTGGAAAATGAACCTTCGACTTGGGCACTATTCATCAACTTTTAAACCCTTGAGTTTTTGTGAATTTTAGGACCACAGTGAGCTCAAGGAGGTCCTCACGATGCTCGGAGTGCATCGTTGGTAGGATTTGGGTCACGGGAAGCTCGAAAACGGAGTTTTGCAGAGGTCGTCGGAGTTCGAGGACTTCTTCGACTTGATTTCACGTGATTTGAGGCGTGAAAGAGGTATAACACAATTCTTTACCTCCTAAACTTCATTTTGGTGGAAATTGCATGAAAAATGGTGAAGAAATGAGCAAGATTAAAGAGTTTGAAAAATTGCCCAGTTTCCGGCGGTGGTGACGGTTGCCGGAGCTGGAGGTAGGAGATAAAGGAATATTCCGTCAAGTCTGACAGAATATTCTCACGCCATTAGTTAGTTTAGAAGGATTTCGTTAGCTTTAACGGAATATTCCATGGAATATTCCTAACGGCAGTTAGGATTCCGTGAGGGTTGGCCGCTCGTGGGGGCCGTGCACTCGCCGACGCGTGAGGCCTCAAAAATTTATTCTAAAAATTTAGGGATGATCCTGAGATTGTGTAGGTCACTGTGGTATATTCATATACCCAATATGAGCTATGTATGAAGAGTTATTACATAGTTTTGTATATGTGCATTAAAGTGACGTTTATATAGTTGTTGCCTCTATAGGCGAGACTTATCCGGAGGACGAGCGTAGCCAGGCTAGGCATGGGGGTTGCGACCCAGCTGCATATTTGTGAGTGGGCAGTTATTTTCAGTAGTGTATATATATACACTTGACGTTTTTCCCAAAAAACGTATTTAAGAAAATGTGATTGAAATGCCATGCTATGCCTATATTTTATTTTAGTATATGCATTATCATAATTATGCATATTGTTGCATGGTGCTGTGGAGGCTCAGGTAAGCTCAGGTAAGTTATGTTTGGTTATGTGAATTGTCGATGATGTGATATGTAATTGAATATTGTTGAGCTCATAAAACTGCACGAAGGGTGATTGTGATTTTAGCCAGAGATATGACAGAGGCCTATTTATTATGTCACCTCCCGCACCATATGCTCACATTGGATCCAATTTAGGTGTACAGTCTTGTCGTACAGACCTTATTTATGGTTCCAACTCGTAGGTGACTAGCGATTTATAGCCCGGCTATTATGTGAGAGTAGTATTGAGCATAATTATATTACACCCATTATCGTCGTACAAACCTTTGCATTTGGTTCCGACTCTTGTGCAGTATATTGTCGTATAGGTCATTGTAGTGACTCTGGTTAGATTGACTTTTGAGCTATGAATTCAGCCGTACAGACTACCACAGGGGTTCCGGCTAACATGTTATATTTCTATGAAATTATTCTTATCTGAATCGCTTATTTGGTTATATATATATTTATGTATTCTATTTTCTGGGAAAGTATCTATATACTTGTTTTACGGCGAGGGGTTAGTATATTCAAAGAAAAATAAGGTTTTCGTGTAAGAATGTTTTTACTGACCCATTCAACTTTGTTTTTTCGCCCCTCCAGGTCTTAGATAGCAGAGTTTGGTGGCCACGAGAAATCCCACGGTGTTCTGACAGAATTCGAAGAAGTAGGATTCACCTTCGGGTGTTGTATCTTAGTAATTGTCCTACTTGACTACAACTAGACTTTCTCATTGCTCTGAAAGTGTATTCATACACTTAGACTCTCACTAGCATCCTTTCTTAACTAGGATTGCTAGTTGTTTGGTTTTAAATTGTTCATATTTCCTTACTCTTTATTGCTTCTGCTTTGCGCACAAGGCTACGTCACGCTCACGTGACGGCCAACACGTCTCTCTCCGGTCAGGGTGATACCATTGTAACATCCCACATCGCCTAGGGGAGTGATCCTTAAATGTACATTCTCATCCCTACCTAGCACTAGGCCTTTTGGGAGCTCACTGGCTTCGAGTTCCGTAGGAACTCTGAAGTTAAGCGAGATGGAGGCCAGAGCACTTCCAGGATGGGTGACTCACTGGAAAGTTGCTCGTGAGTTCCCAAAAACAAAACCGTAAAGGCGTGGTCAAGGCCCAAAGCGGACAATATCGTGCTACGGTGATTAGGGGTGGGTTCGGTTTAAATCGGTTCGGTTTTTTGCCAAAACCGAAACCAAACCGAAATTTCGGTTCGGTTCATTTTTTTTTCGATTTTTTTCTGTTCGGTTTTTTCCGGTTCGGTTTCGGTTTTTTGTTTTTTTATTTTTTCAAAAAATGAAATACATTGAAATTTTAAATTTTAACATATCCAACACAATCATAACATAAGCATTCTAACTAGAATAAAAGACAAAGAAAATAAACATTTAAAGTTGAACTAAAATCATCAATCAAGTCTTCCAAAGTCCAAACTAACAACCTCACAACACAAAAATCGTACAAATGACTTAGAAAAGTTTAATTGTATGATGTTGTTCAAAGATCAGGGTTGTTTGCTTGTAACTGCATGTTGACAACTTAATTAGTAAAAGTAATGTGTGGGTGGATTTATTTAGTGTGTGTTGGATTATTTTCCATCACAAATTACCCAAGTAATCTACCCGAAATAAATGTCTATGGATTCTGTTACATGTTATATGAGAGTAGATTTGGAAAAGAAAGTTGGGGCAGAAGTAGACAGTGCTATGGAGATGGATGTATGTACTTCAGGAGGAGGTTTGGTTCTGGAACCTTATATGGGGGAGAAATAATAGGTTAGGGTTTAGAGTTTTTATAGGCATTTTTTTAATATTTTGAGCTTAAAGTTTGGCAACACATTGAGTTTAGCACATTTTAACTTACAAATTGGGTTTAGAAAATAATACCCAAAACAAATAATTAAATAAAAAAATTAATTTAATTAATTCGGTTTGGTTCGGTTTCTAGATCACTAAAACCGAACCGAACCAAAAGAATTCGGTTCGGTTCGGTTTTTTCGGTTTCGGTTCGGTTTGGTTTTCGGTTTTTTTCGGTTTTCGGTTTTTTGAACCCACCCCTAACGGTGATGAAGCGGGCCCGGGAAGTGATTCGCCCCAGGCCGGGATGTGACATCCAAGGTGTTTGAGCTTTGCGTGTTTCGTTTTAGTTCCATAGGATATCAGAGATAATTAATAGATAAAATTTATCGATCAAAACTTTGAGTCTTAAAGCATTTTGAATGCAAGTAAACGCTTTTAATTACTTGAATGATAATGAATATGTGTACATGGGTTTAATACAAAGCAAACTAAACTTTCCATTTAATTTTTACAAAGGGATATTATGAGGGTAGAATCGAAAAAAGTCTAAGCCCGTTGTTATCATAGATCTTGCTAATGCGAAAAAAAATACTGTCATGTGTGAGCAAAATTTAAAGACCCGTTTGATACCTATTTTACTTGTAATTTTCAGTTTTATAATTTTTAATTTTGTGTTAAAGATAGAGGATAAATACATTATCATCTCTGTGAGTGTTGATGGTGTGTGTCTATCCTGGTAAAAACATGGTGGAGTCTAATTGGCTATTGGTACAATTGATCAACCGTGCATTTGCATGCAATGTTAATTTGATCCACCCGTTTAGTCTTTGTCACTTAAATGAGGGGAAGACCCAAAATATCTAGAACACATCCTTATTTATTGGGGCTTTATCTGTTTTGTACTAGTTCCGTAGGATATGAGAGGATAATTAATCCGTACTAAATGATAATGAGTACATTGACACAAAGTAAACTAAACTTCCCATTTAATTATTTAATTTTTTTTTATGCAACCGATATTATAAGGGCACGTTGAAAAAGTCAAAGTTTTATTTATTTATTTATTTTTTGGGAAATTGTTGGTTGTCATGGATCTTGCAAATGCGAGACGAAAGTATAAATTGAACAAAACAAAAATGTAAGGGCTTATTTGGGATTATGATTATCTTCCTTCCTTTTTTTTTTTCATTTCTTTCCCTTCTTTCCTCATACATTTTTTATTTTGTCTTTCTCTTTTTACAAAAAATTAACATAAGATGTTGACGTAGTTTAACCGTAACCGTTCAAATAGAAGAGGAGGGAAGGAGAGGAAAAAAAAGAGGAGAGAGAATCCTACTCCATCCATTTGACGTTTATCTTGCTTTAATTTTCAATTTTAATTTTTTCTAGAATTAAAGGACAAATATATGGACGAAATAGGATATACAACAAGACGGGAGAGAAAGAGAGATAAATGCCACTTTGGACTTCAATGCTCACATAAGGTCACTTAAGCTCACAAACAACGGAGGAAAATGATAAGACATCAATTGGCATTATGGGACTCTTCACATATGGGTCAATCTGACCCAACATGAAGAAAGATGAGATTTCACCATAAAATTAATTGACAAATGGGGAGTAATCCAATCTATTGTAAACCCTTGCAAGATTTCTCTTTTATGAGACTCTTTTACCTTTATAAACTAAATTTGATTGTAGCACTGTTTTCTTGTAGGTCGCACCCTCCAAATTTTGACTTATTGGTGGCAAGCAAAGTTGGTGTCCTATTTCACAAACATAAATTGGATAATTGCTTGTTGGAGGCAATGTCTGAAATTTCGATATTATCGGTGATATTTCGCCGATAATATCGTTTTTGTGAGACATCGATATTTCACACGTATCCACTGAAATATTGTCCAAATATCGCGATATTTTAGGCTAGTGCGAATCGGAGAAGAACGCCAGAGCTTCTACAACTCCGGCCGACTGTAAAAGAGCACCCTAGACTCCGATCTAGGTATCAAAATGAAATACAAGACGAGAGGAATGTTTTTATAACTTGCGTTTGCCGTGAAACGGTTGGAGGTGTTCGGAAAGTTCCTCGACACTCACGGCCTCGCCGGAGAGTTCCTGGGTTCCACTGTCCTAGCTGCACTGAGAGAAAGGGAAAGAAAGACGAGGTTTAGATGGTGATGATGATGTTGTTGACGGAGTACTACGAAGGGCGTAGAGGTCACGGAAGATGGAGACGGCGCCGACGAGGCGGAAGACGCGGACGAGGAGGAAGGCGAGGGAGGAGCAGAAGGCCATGTGGGAGAAGGATCAAGAGACTGAGGTCTCTGTGCGTGTGTGTGGGAGAAGGGAGAAGAGAGAAGGATCGAGAGATCTGTGTGTGTGTGTGAGAGAGAGAGAAGGGAGAATGGAGAAGAGAGAAGGATCAAGTGAGAGAGACTGAGGTCTCTGTGTGCATGTGTGGTGGCGTGTGATGTGAGAGTCTCTGACTCTTTGTGTGTGTGTGGTGGGTGGTGTGTGAGAAAAAAAGAGCATCCAAATAATTCAAAACCCTGACAACTTTTACAACTTGTACAATTTTTGACAAGACAAAAATAATGGTGGTTTCATCAAGATTCAAAACTGTGCGCCACGCGTGGTATTCTTTCACATTCTCAGAGGTGGAGTATCAGATCATCACACATTTTTTGACCCTTCGAAAATTGAAAACCCTCTATTACACCTTTTCGTTTCTTCTTCTTCCCTTAGCCCTTTCAGAGCCATTTGAAATCCATTCCAGAGCCATTTCAGAGCTTCAAATTGAATAAATAGATCTGCAGCTCACGCCACTCCAAATTAAATGTTAAATACCTTATTTCTCTCTCATTTATTCACAGACGGCAAGCTGCAGAGGATCGTCGAGGTTTTGCTGCTACGTACGACATCGAAAGTTCCAGATTTGTTACATTTGTGTAATTATTATTTTATTGTTGCTCCACGTAGATTCATTATATATAAATGATTATGGTGCGTTTAAACTTCTTTCATTAATTACTACATATTTTCTACACTCACAATGTTTGCCAGCTCGCTATATAATCAACTTAAATCAGTTAAATCCATCATGCAATGCATTTCCTTCCAATTTTTTGTGATAAACTAATATATAATTGACTAAATAAACATCCTGCAAAGTTTCAATAAAAATTTCCAAGTTTTTCTTACAATTTCCGTAGTTTTTATTCAATTTTTATCGATATCGATAATATTCTGATATTTCTATCGATATTTCCGTATTTTTGGACTACCGATATTTCCAATATCATCGATATTTTATACCTTGGTCGGAGGAACTTAAATATTTGCACTAACAATTGGCGAGGCCGGTGAAAATTGAACAGTACCGATATTGATAAGCGATGCACAAAATTTTCCTAACCGCTCTTCTTTGATTTCCCCAATTGATAAGAAAATATGACTTTATCATTGTACATGTTCGCAGTCGAAACAAGAAAGAATTATACCAAACCAATCCCTCCGTGTTTTAGAGTTTTAGAAAAGAGTTCACTTATAAAAAGTCTTTTAACATTTCTATCTAGTTTCAAAGAGCTTGATATCAAAATGTTGTATTGACATGTATGCAATTATGTAACAAAACAAATTAAACCAATCTTTTTTCTTTTTTTCTTTTCAGTTTTGTCTTATTTTGTGGGTCTTGACTTCGTCTCCCCAATTTCATCTCTTTATTTTTATTTAAATTAAATTTTGGAGATGGGGGACATAGGTTTTTTCTAGGCTTATTATATGAGCACCTCATTGAATAAACCTCACATTTACTTTTTTTAATTAAAAATTATCTTAATACTCCCCACTTCCTTCTCCATAATACCCTCAAACCCCACATTCTTAATATACACCTTACATTTTCTACACACACCTTACATTTTTTATACACCCCACATATCTCAAATCTTATAACATTCATTTTTAATTTTGCCAAATAATTTCAAACCATCTGAACGTTAGTTTGCCGAATGATTTCAAATTGAATGATTTGAAAAAATGTTTAGGTTCATTTGAACGTTTTTCAATAACAATAATAATGATTTCAAAGCTTTCGAAACACCGATTTCATGTTCCATTTGTCAAAAATATTTTTTCTCAATCAACATATTTGTAGTTTCATTACTTAGGGGTTTTATTCAACAATGGAGGATGATAGGGATTTTGATAGTTGAAGTAGATAAATAATACGTTAAAAGTGATTTGAGATGTATTTATAAATTTTTTTATTATTTTTTACAAACCTAATAAGCTCAAAATTGTCATTGCATAATAGAGTAAATAAGTTATTAATATTAAATTTTAATGTGGGGTGCATTCAACATTTTATGGGATGCTAATATAAAAAGCCTTTTTCTATTTGGAAGTTAGTAATTTCAAATCGCTACGAGCAGAAAGGAAGTAGTCTACTTCTATAGTTGATGGCTAATTCCTGGGTTTTGGTTCTTTTTGACCACTTTGTCCGTATTAAAGAATAAGCAGTGTTCTAAAAATCGGCCTAGGCAGAGCCCCGACTCGATTTAGGCCAAAGAGTTTACTTTAGGCGGGGAAGATTTAGGCGCCCGCCTAGGCACTTGCTAGGTGGTCCAGCGGCGCTAGGCAGCAGTCTAGGCGGCTACAAATCCTAAACTTGCTGCAACTCTCGCAACAAATCTGAAACTTTCGTTGTTGTACATAACAACTTCTGTAGCTTGCCGTCTATGAACAAATGAGAGAGAGAGAGAGAGAGAGAGAGAGAGAGAGAGAGAGAGAAGAGAGAGAGGGTATTTAACATTTAATTTGAAATGGTGAAAGCTGCAGATTCACTGATTCAAGGATCTGGAAGGGCTCTTAAAGGGCTAAGGAAGAAGACGAAACGAAAAAGGAAGAAGAAGAAATGAAAAGGTATAATAGAAATGGGCTTTTCAATTTTCAAGGAGTCAAAAGGTATGATTATCTGGGACTCCACCTTTGGGAATGTGAAAGAGATGGGATAGCACACGGTGTTGAATATTGAAACCACCCACAACTTGGGCTTTTTGTCTTTTCAAAAGTTTGAGATTTACATAATATATATATATATATATATATATATATATATATATATATATATATAAATGTTATATGAATTATTTGGATAATATTCTTTTTTTCCTCAGACCATCAAATTATGTAAATAAAATAAATAATATATAAAAAATTATCTAAATCCACCTAGCCTGCCTAAGCGTCCTTCTAGCCGCTTAGGCGCTAGACCCCAGCTCGCCGTCCAACTAGCGGGTAGCATCTTTTAGAACCTTGAGAATAATGCTACTTTTGTAGTTCAACTCGCCTGATCCTTCATCATTCTCATTTATATATAAAAAAAGATTCAAAGTATTTAAGTATATATATGCTTAGGTAAAAGTGCTTATACTTGGGTTGGCTATTTGCTACAATGAGAATCTAGAATAAAATAACTTTAAGGGTAAATTACATAAAACTACCTCAACTATTGGGCTAGTCACAGTTTCATATCCCATCTTTAAAACATTTCAATGTGATATCTCATCTTATGAATTTGTTACAATTTCATACCTTCCGTTAGTTTGTCTGTCAATTTTTCTGTTAAATAGTGATGTGGCTTGAGATGGGACCCACTCTCGACTTTGCTCAAGGGGTTGTGGGTTTTGGCTCAAGGGACGAGAGGTAGCTGTGCTTGGGTTATGGGGTCGAATGAGAGCGGGTTCGATTGGATTTTTTTGGGTTTTGGTTTAGGGTTCGGGAAAGGAGGCAGGGAGCGACGTTGACGAGCCGTGGGGGCGTCGGGGGGGGGGGGGGGGGAACAACGGCAGAATCGGCCATAAGAGAAGAGAAGAGAAGAGTGGGGAGAGAATAGACGGAATTGGCGTAATCGATCACCTGCAAAAAAAAATTTGGGTTTTTTTGTTTCAAAATTTGTTTGTTTTTGGGGAGAGGAGAAGAGTGGGGGAGTGGGATGAGTGGCCGAGGAAGGTGGGGTGGGGGGAGATGTTGGCACGGGTGGAATCTGGGTTTGGGGTGGTTTTGGTTTTGGGTTGGGGAAGGGGATAAGGGTGGGTAAAAAAAAATGATTTTATTTTTTTAGTTTTTAATATTTAATTAATTTTTTAATAGAGAGTGGGTCTTGTCTCAAGTCACATCACTATTTAACGGAAGAATTGACAGACAAATTGACGGAAGGTATGAAATTGTAACAAATTCGTAAGATGAGGTATGACATTGAAATATTTTAAAGATGGAATATGAAACTGTGACTGACCAAATAATTAAGGTAATTTTATATACTTTAGCCTAACTTTATGTAAATGTGCCTAATCCATCATAGTAGTACTGCACAGCTGGATAATGTGGATAGTGAATATAGCTTGACGCCAACTGAATTGGCTCAGCTGGCTTCTCTTCCCCATTTTTTACTTCTTCAACACTTACTACGGTGGTGAAGCCAAGCTTGTTCTTCAACGACTTGGCCAAACAAACGGCATCAACTCCATTTCTGATCGCCTCCACCTTCTCTTTCTCTACTTCTAAGGACACTTTGCTCACACCTGCTTAGTTAGTAATTAACTCATATTAGTTAAGTGTCAATTAACATATTTATTTCCTATCGGTGACACATCATTTGATTTGTAAATTTGGTTTAAAAATTTGGTCTTCCTAGCATTATCCGTTGAGGAATGTAAAGTGACGTATGGTTGTCTATTATACACTATTAAGTTGAGAAATAATAATGTTATGGGATCCAATCTTTGACAATTGTATTCCAATTAATCTTTTCCCTGGTAAAGAAATTAGGTTAAAAATAGAAATGTGCCCTTACAATATCTTACAAGTAACAAGATGAAGTAATATTGTGATGAAATATGGTTAAAAGGATCGAAGAACATGAAATCAGCATCAAGGCTCGAGCATTGTAGATTTGGGTTTCAATATTTGATTTGTGCCTATGATCAACAGTTTTGAATGGCGAGGCAAAACATTGAGCGCTATGCTTGACGTTAAATGTTTTGTGCAATTTTGGCCTTGACCCTAAGGTGTTAATTGTTTTGTGGATGCAAATTTCCGCCTTCTTCTTCTTGGACAAAATTGCACCTACAAAACAATTAACACTTTAGGGTCAAGGCCAAGAGCCTCACGCGCCCACGATGAATGGAGGGGCTTTGGCCCAAGAACCTCCGATGCCAAAGTTAGAATTTAGGGAGAAAAAATGTTTAGAGAGTTTTTGGAGTTTTGCAAGAGTGTGGACCTAAGTTTGTAGAGAAAATGGGGCTCAATTTATAGAGTATGGCCGGTCCCCTTTGAAGAAAGGTGGCCGGCCTTTGGGATGTTTTTTGGGTGTTATTTGGTGATTTAATTAGCAATAAATATATTGATTAGGAATAAATATATCAATTGGCTAATTAACATAATAAAAGGAATGTTTTTGGGAGGTTATGGAATGAATAAAATAAATAGCTAATTGATTAGCTAAAAAGGGAAAATGAGGTAAAAAAATATATGGAATGAAATAGGTTTTGGGAGTTACCTTGTAGAAGGGATTTGATGAGATATGTTTTGAATTGTTACCTATTTTGGGAACTTTTGACTTGGTTGAGGGATGATTGCCCCCTGCTCGCGCGTAGGAATCATTTGGAGAAAAAATTGGGCTCAATATATAAAGTATGGCCGGTCCCCTTTGGAAAAAAGGTGACCGGCCTTTGGGATGTTTTTGGGTGTTATTTGGCGATTTAATTAGAAATTAATATATTGATTAGGAATAAATATATTAATTGGCTAATTAACATAATAAAATGAATGTTTTTGGGAGGTTATGGAATGAATAAAATAAATAGTTAATTGATTAGCTAAAAAAGGGAAAATGAGGTAAAAAAAATATATGGAATGAAATAGGTTTTGGGAGTTACCTTGTAGAAGGGATTTGATGAGATATGTTTTGAATTGTTACCTATTTTGGGCACTTTTGACTTGGTTGAGGGATGATTGCCCGCTGCTTGCGCGTAGGAATTCTGTTATACCTCAAGAGTGTTTTTGTCCTCTTCTATCCAAAAATCTTGCCTTATGATTATTTTTGGCTCCACAGGCTTCACTTTTTCAACTTCAACTATAGTGCAGGAACAGCCGAGCTTCTTCCTCAATGACCTCGTCAAGCAAACGGAGTCCACATCATCCCCGATCTGTTAGTGTTTAGGCTAGTTTTAGACTAAACTAGGAAATAAGCCCGCACGTTGCTGCGGGAACCAACTATTTCAGGCGTAACTGCATGAAGAAGACACATTTCAAGCGTAACTGCATGAATAAGACACAAAGTCAGTAAGTAAAGCTCAAATTTTTAACAGTGTTATTTTAACAACAATTTTGAGTCCTACTGAATTCTATGTCCAATAGGAATTTAATTGCTTTTCTATACCATGGAGTGGTGCCGAAAGATTATTTCATGGAGTTACTGATGAAAGATCTGGAAAATACTCAGTGGTGTTTTTTGCAATAGGCGTGCAGCAGCCAAAAGTAAGGTTATATTTCTATCTATTTAAATGGCTGCCATATTGTTGTTTTTATACATGTCTACGGATTATATAACATCCTATTAAATTTTTGTTTCTTTTCACTATTTCTAATTCCTTGATGGGTTTCGTTCCTTGCATGTTCTGTATTTCCAATTGCCTTAAGCTACGGCGGGATGGATGATGATTACAACACGTTTAAGTTGATGTCTTCTCATATTCGTGTAGAAGAATCATATTTGCAACATCGTTTGTCATTCTTGAAGAAAGAGGAAAATATTAGTTTTAAAAAAGGGAAAATTTCTAGTGCTCAGAGTTATATGTTGATGGGAACCACTGATCCAACAGGAACTCTAGAAAAGAATAAAGTTTGTGTTCTTCTGTATGTACAATTTCTGCCCTTTTTTTAATCCCTCCTGTTACACAATTAGTAGGATGAAAGTGAATGTTAAAGTACTTGTTTAAGCAGCTAACTTCCGAAGCACAAATATTAAAAGCAAAAAATATGCAAAAAGGTTGTTACCATAAGAAACTGAAGAAACAGAAACAACATGCAGTTAACACTTTGTTTGCTCCTGCAGTTAAGATGGTTAAATATATGTGTTGCAAGCTAGCCACTTGTTTTAGCATTAAGAAAAAACATTTCCGAAGCACAAATGTTAAAAGAAAAAAATATGCAAAAGGGTTGTTCCCATAAGAAACTGAAGAAACAGAAGCAATATGTAGTTGACAGTTCGTTTGCTTCTGCAGTTAAGATGGTTAAATATATGTCTTGCAAGCTAGCCACTTGTTTTAGCACTAACAAAAAACATTAAAAAGTGTTTCATTCTTGTTCCAGCACCTAAGTTTTTAAGCACAAATTTTCAACCCAAAAAACATGTTGCACATCCTGTAGCACTCGATGATGAAGATTGTGGGTGTTCACTTTTTCTGAGATCGGACATCTTCCACACTATAGCAAAAACACATAAATAATAATTTAGCAGATACTGCCATCATTGATATTGTGTAGATGTGGGTGTGAAAAACAAATTATAATTTACCTATCTTTGGTTTTTTTTGCCTGAGTTTTTGTCTTGAGTGCGGCTATTGGTACTTTGTCGGCCGGTTCAATTTTGGGGACAACCAGATTGTGGAATTCTCTAGCAATTCTTGCTGAATTGGTTGTGTCTGTTTGCTGGGGGCGAGGTTTTTTGCTGTTAATGAAGGTAAATTTTATAAGGTTAAAGAGAAACATGATAGCCATGGAGAAGAGTGCGAAAGAGTGGTGCAAAAAGTTTTGTAGACAGTTTTTCATGATTGGCTAGATTTACACTGAAGAGAAGCAAGTATAATTATTAAGATTGACACATGACAACATTTATTGTCAGGAAAACTTTACCTGTCAGGTTTGTCCGTTTGATCAGGGAACAATACTCTCTTTGAAGTTATGGCGGGTGCAACTGATTTGGGTTGTTGATCTGGTTGTTGGGAAGGTGTCAATGGGGCGGGGGTTGCTTGACTGGTAATTTGTTTGCCTAGACTGGTAGCGGGTGTTTGTGGTATGACTGAGGCAATTGTTGGGTTGGAGAGCGGTTGGTCTTCAACCAGTCCATTAACGATGAAGTCTGTTTTTGCAAAGTCGGTGTTTTGCTTTCCAAAAGAGAGTTGAAATGTTTTTGAGTTGCCGACCAAATTGTTAAGAATTGGTGGCACCACGAAAGGGTCCTCGTGTCCGTTCTCTATCACCAAAGTGTAGCAAGAAACGCCAAGCATCTTTTCGGCTTGCCTTCCTATCATGAGGAAGTTGTGTTGGTTCGTGTTATCTTCGACAATCAGATTGATCTTGAACCTGTGCAAGAGGAGGATATTTTGTGTTAGACAATCATACATTCTAAGCGAAAGTTGGTAACCAAAATGGAGAGGTCCTACAATATCCATTTCGTCACTGAACTTATTGAATTCAACATACCAGTTAACTTTAAACTAAAGAAAGTGTGCTACAATATTTAAAAGCGGTCATATGACAATAGTTGAGAAAACAACCATTCCTCCTAAGCGGTGTAAATTTTATTGACTTATTACATCAAAGCAGCATTCACGTATCATCATTATGGTTGTTTTGGAAACTCTTAAGTTTCTTCTTTAAAGGTGGGAAAAACACTATAGGTGTAGAGTATCCTAAACACATTATAGCAGGAATATTTACGATAATGTCACTAATACACTCCCAAGGGTCAAACAGTAGTCAAAGTATAATGGAGATGGAGACCACTGTAAAGTTATTTGTATGCACGCATTTTAGATCATGAATCAAAGACCAACATATGCATGAGAGTGAATGCAAAAATATATGTTGGTTGAAGAAAGCTGTGTGCTCGTCACATGTTCTACCTTCTCGTCGCATAAAATATCATAGATATAAAAGCATTATTATGTGTGAATTTGATAATCATAAGAATTTCAAAAAGGACTCAACAATTTAATATAACCGTTAGACGTAAAATAGATGCAAAAGATTATTACCATGGTTCGGGTAATTTGTTTATCAAACCATGTTCGTTGCACTGAAATGATCCAGACATCTTCTTTACAACTTTATGGCAGGATGGGCAAGAGTTGTACCACCAACCTCTGGCCAAATCGAAGTCAACAACAGTCGCTTTGCATGTGAAACTTGTATTCTGTTATTGAAACATAGGTTTTAAAATGATCATCGACATTTAATCATCACCTTGGAAACATGGTGTATAAACGAATACACACTCTGTTATACTTTTAATATCTTGGTTATTGGAAGTTATCAACAAAATATTTGTGGACTGCTTGTTCACTTTGATTGTTTCTCCTATTCATGTTAGTTATTATTCTAAAGCCTATGTTTACATAAATATTAAGCGTGATAACCATAAAGAAAAGGTATCTGATAGCTTAATGAACTTTACATGTTGCATTTGACTTTTCTTTTGAGATGTCTTAGGGGTATCATATTTTCATTAATCATTTAAGCATCGCTTTGGAAACATGGAGTAAAAACGAATAGGCACTCTGTCATACTTTTAATATCCTGGGGGTATTGCACGTTGGCAACATCATATTGGTGGACTGCTTGTTCAGTTTGATTGTACTTCTCATTCATGTTAGTTATTATTCTAAAGCCTATGCTTACATAAATATTAAGCATAATAACCATAAAGAAAAGGCATCTAATAGCTTAATGAATTTTACATCTTATATTTGACTTTCCTTTTGAGATATCTTAGGGATATCATATCTTCATTGATCTTGATATTAAATAATTGATTTCATTCCGGGGCATTATAATTGTTGGTGTGTTTTTTTTTGTAACAGTTTGAAATTTTTGTAACAGGTTGGTAATGATAGACTAACCTTGTGCAACGTAGGATCAAGTAAAAGCAACTCGTCTATCGTTTTTGGTTCAGAAGCAGCACCAATAGCATGCCTTGTATACATGTCAGTTGAGCTGGGTAAGATCCGCATAGGTGATTTTAGATGTTCAAACCTATTTTTTGCATGTTTTGGGTGAGAAAGATTAAACTAAAAAATATAAATGCAAAAGTTCTTAAAGAAGGGTTGTTTATTTACCTGCGCTTGTATTCAGAGAGTTGTGGAATGTCCGGATTGAAAACATAAACGGTTGATCCTGTGCTTCCAAGAACAGGCTTTCCTATAGATAAAAAGAGAATAATGAACAAATTGAAACTTTAAGCAGTTTAATAAAGCATGTCGGGGCATGACCTTGGTATTGTTTAACTTTGAGGCATGTTAAAGCAACAAACACGGGTGGCAATAACGATTGTATTCCACTGTCCTCAAAATTTGTCGCAGTCTCTCCCCATAAGGTGATCCTTACTGTTTCACCCCTGTAAATAATTAAGAAGGTGTCAGTCAGTTATACGTTACGTCTACGGTGTCATATGTGAAAATTGTAATCAGAGTTTAACGCATATAGAAATAACCTAAAATTTTGGAGATTAAGATTTCTCTTCTTTGCAATTCTTGTGCGTTGGATGGTTACCTCTTCAATTGGCTGCACAGCCGTCAAGCAACCAAATATATCTATAGACGATGTTCATTAGCGAGAATGAGTGTGCACCAAAGCCAACAAAAAAATTAAAATGATTCTCATATTTTGGAGTGGCGTTTAAGAGTAAATTTGTTACCTGTAAGTTCAACATCCCTATCGATTTTTTCGTAAAGCTGCTCAAGCTCAATTAAATTGAACCAATGCATCGGGATTTCCTCGCTTGTTTTGTCAATAGGAACGATTGTGGTTTTGCTGTTCAATTCAATTATGGCAGCATGAGGGACAACCTTGCTTGATGTCCTGTTGTGAACAACACGAAATTTGTTGATTTCGTATGCTTCGCCAACCCTTAGATGGTTAAAAAAATATTGCATGTCTCGACTGTTCATGGTTGCATGAACCGCATCCCCCTTTCAGAAGAAGAAAAATAAAATCAGACAGTATACTAAATGAGCAGGAGAACATTTAACGCAAAAGGTTATGGAACCACGTAAGAAGTAAGCGTAGCATAGTGGTTCCTACAGAGATAACATGTAAGATCATATGGAAGATAATAGAGAAGATTACTTTAAGAATGAAATTCGCAGCAATTGAAGCAACTTTGTAAATATATATTTAGTTTCATTTGTACAGGTAGGAAAAAAGAAGAGAATAAATTAAGGAAAAGAATAGTTGGTAGTTGATACTCAGCTTCGTTTGTTCAGTTAAAAAATCTTCCTCAAAAATAACAAAATATAATCTCTCTAGTGAAATATAAAGAGAGCCGAATTGTGTATGGTGTACCATGAATATTTTTGTTAATAATGCAATTTATTTTAAGCCATGCTATTATAGGGAAAAAAATGGAATTTTGATTTGTTGTTCACCTGCATGAACTGGTTAAATGCAGCCTCTAAATGAATGTCGAGGGCTAACATTGAATCTAGCAAAACAATTCGCCAAATATTAATTATGCAGAAATGATGTATAATTGTGTAGAGGATTTGGTTCACGAACTTTAAGATAAGTTTGATCACAAAAGTGTGCTGTAATAATTGTGTGCACATTTTGATACACGAAAATAGTAGTGTTTGACGACAGGTTAAAAGGTGTAAGAATCTTACTTGTTTATCAACAAATACACAATCAAGACTTGTAGGTTGAGGATCATTTCCGATGCTCTTCGTGACCCATATCCTACAAACCCTGATCTGGAGTTTGTTTCCTGGTTGGTACGGCGTCAGAAAACTAATCGGCATCGCATCCATTAATCTAGCAAAAGATGAAAAATTTAGAAGCAAATTAAATTCAACATTGAATAGGGTGATTTATGAAAGAAATGGTGGAGCCATGTTTACAAACAAAAAAAATAACAAAGGGACAAAATGTGAACATAAACGTATACCTGTATGTAAATGTTTCAATACATCTTTATAAACAATGTTTTTTGTATAACCGTAAGGCATGTCACTATTGTGAGCAATAACAATTTTGAGACCCTTTTTTGAGGTGACCCTGGATAGCGCAACATAGAGTTGTCCATGAGAAAAAACAGTCTGCGATAGAAACAAACCAACCATTTTCAAGGATTGTCCTTGACTTTTGTTGATTGTCATTGCATAACAAATTTTTAGAGGGTATTGTCGTCTTCGCACAGTAAAAGGATATTTATGCTGAGATGATTCAGTAATGATCCTGGGGATATAAACTCTTTCGCCAATGTTGCTTCCCGTCATGATTTTTGCTTGTACAACTCTGTCGTTCAATTGTGTTACAACCAATCGTGTTCCATTACACAGCCCTTGACTTTGATTTAAATTTCTGATCAACATCACTGGGGCACCAACTTTCAAAGACAACTTGTGGTGCGGCAAACCAGGTAAATCAAGTTGGTTTAGAAATTCTATTGGATAAAGCATATCTAAATTTTCAGAATTTTCTGTTGCAGAAGACACCGAATCAAAACTGAGATAAGTATGACTTTCGCCAGGTACTATACCCAACACAAAATCGTTGATTTCAGTTGCTGTATCATTTCGTGGCGTCACAATAGCTCTTTCTTTCAGATATGAGACATCTCGGAAATTTGCTTTGAAATTTGTATACACAGCTGAAACCATGGCTTTGATGGGATCGTCATCAAAATGGATAAGGAATTGGTTTGGAAATTCGACCCAAGAGCTTTCTTCATCAGCTGAAGATATAGATTTGGCAACAGTACCATTTCCAATATCTAGTATCCACTTTGCAAAATCAGCGAGTTCTTTTTTTTTCCACTTCGTTCAGACCTGTTTTCGAAAGCCTCATGTTTTGTTTAAGGAAAAATATAGTTAAATAGGACCAAAGGTATGAACTCGTAAATGAAGCTTGAACGATGTCAGCAACACTTCCGCTTGGAACAACAGGAAGAATTTGCCTGAAATCACCTCCGAAAAGAATTGGCTTACCTCCAAATGGCAAATGGTCAAAGCCTGGTTTTGACCCTTTAAGAACATCACGAAGGGATCTATCTAGAGTTTCAAAACACCGTTTATGATTCATGGGGGCTTCATCCCAAACAATAAGAGTAGCGTCAGTGATTAGTTTTGCAAGATGAGTCCCTTTTTTAATTTCACAAACCGAACAATCAGTGATGTTGATAGGAATTTTAAATCTAGAGTGAGCCGTCCTTCCACCAGGAAGCAAGAGGGAGGCAATTCCAGATGAAGCCACCGCTAAAACAATTTGATTTTGGGATCTAATTCTAGTTATGATGGTGGTCCACAAAAAAGTCTTGCCTGTTCCACCATGACCATGCACAAAAAATAGGCCAGATCTATTGTTGTCAATCGTCTCCATGACGCTGTCATAAACTAATTTTTGCTCCTTGTTTAATTGGCCGATCAGGAGTGAGTGCTCTTGTTTCAGTGAGTTAGCATCATAATTTAACTCTTCTCTCAAACTCCTAGCTTTAAGTCTATCCATCATTAGATTATTCGGTTGTGGTAGGTGATGCTTTGATAGAGAACTATTTGAAGCTGTAAACAACTTTTCTAACTCGTACAAAAGCGAATTTCTAAGTTCATCCTGATATTTAGAAAGATCTTGTAGCCCAAAAGCATTATGCATGTTCTTGGAAATGTCATCGCACATGGTTTTCCAATGTGCTTCAAACAAAGCTGATGGATCAGTGACATCACAAAAGAGCACCAACGTGACAAACAATTGCCTCAATTGGAAAGATGATGCAGTGATAACTGCTTCTAACATAGCGCTATTCCATTCCCTATCATCTCCCAATAAACCAAGGGACATGCATGCAGCTTGGAATGTGGGTTCAAGAACCTCTTTGACGGTTTTTAAATGGTCAAAACTAAAGATGCCTTTCTGGTAGTTTAGCAGCAACCTCAAATAGTATAATTCACCAGCAGCAGGGTGAACATACGCAACCCTACCTAAAGATCTGCCTTGTTTTCTACGGCTCCATTGTTTCTCATCATTTTTCCAAACATACTTCGTCGGAAATTCAACATAAGATAACTTACGTGCATCAGGATCTTGGACATTGGTTTCAAACCATTGCGTTAACATTGTTCTTTCGAGATTAGGGTGGTTGATAACATAGTTTAGATCATCGGTCTCTCTAAAAACAACGTTTTGGTCAGATGGAAGGTGTACAGACAATCTTTCAACCGATGGTTCCCTAAAATGAATGTGAAACTGTAACAATCTCCAAACAGCTTCGTAAGGGCATAAATATCTACAATTTAGATAAGCCACAACCTCATCAAACTTTTCATCCTAAAAAACAGCTCTAGCCCGATCAACACCTTTAGTTATGTACTTAAAAAGATACTTGATGAGTGTTGATTGGCAGCATGATTCAACATTTATATGCGCTTGATAATTCAATAATAGCTCACGATTATAAGGGACAACAAATGCGTTATCAAGCTTGATTCCTTTTTTTAGAACAAACAAATTTTCTATATCCCGACGCTTATATGCAACGAAACCATCATCAGAAAAAGTGGTTTCACTTGTAAAAGGTTTTGGAAATTTTTTTGAACATTTGTTTTCTTTCATGCATGGTGAAAATCGATTTGCAAGACCACATGGCCCATGGATCATGTACTGTGAAACCGCATCGTACCCAACTTTGTCAACATCTGCATCAGGAATCTCAGCCGAAATGATAGAATCAACATCGTAGGGAGAATGACATTTATAATGTTTGTTCACCCAGACCAAGATATGACAATGAGGAAGACCCCGTTTTTGGAACTCCACCGTGTAAATCACTGTTTTTAAATAGAGAATGCAAAGACATCAAAACAAAACACTCTAGATATGTAATGATTAGATAGATAAACAAAGAAAGGGAAAATTTTGGCCAAGAGCGATTAACTAACCTGATTCAACATCGCCAAAAGGTTTCCCTGATTTGATGAATTTAATCATATGGTTAAGCTTTGCTTTAAAAATTCGGGAGACTATATCAGGCCTGTCTTCAGGCCTACAACCAGGTTTATCACGTAGATCTTCAATAATTTCAGGCCATTTAGCATTGCAGGTGAAAGTGATAAATAAATCAGGATTTCCAAAGTGACGGCATATGGCCATCGCATCCTGATAATTATTTATCATATATCTAACGCTGCCAGTAAACGAAGTTGGCAAAATGACTCTCTTGCCAACACCAGAACTGCTTGTATTTCCTGCTTTGAGAGCTTCATGAATTGCTTTAAGATTTTCTGTTCTAAAAGAATCTTGATTTGTCCTAATAAAATCTAACATATCTTCTTCAAGCGTGGCATATGCATCAACTAAATATTGTTGAAACAATCTACCACCTTTCAATAGGGTGTCATTTTGTCCTGGTCTATCCTGAATTTGATAACCTAGAAACGCTCTTAGTGATACTCCCCCAGTTTTTGGTTTTTTCCCTTTATAATCTGGATTCCAAGGAAGGCCTTTCTTATACCCATCTTCACCGTAGGGGAAAAGAAGAGGATATTGTAGTGCCATGTACTTAGGATGTAACTTTGTGATTCTTTGCAGGCCATGCGTCCTATGCTCCACAATGATATCTCTTTCAGTGTGGAATTCGCCGATATCCCCAACTATCAAGCCACCTATCTCGTCACACGCCGGCAAATTATATTGTGCATCATGGTTAGCCTGTGCACCGTATAAACGCAAACGTAAATGACTTATGGACCCTTCATCAATCATATCTCTAGCGAATCTAAAAAGCTTAACGACCTCATTACAGTCGTCTAGCATTTTAATGAGGCCATCAACAACATGATGGTCGAGTTTTTCAACCGTTTCTGATCCACTAAAACAACCAATACGATTACTGACTTCATTTTGAGTATCATGAATGTATAGTTGTGCAAATTTAGGAATTTCGCCCTCCAGAGGCAATAAAGAACCCATCAAATGATGGACTTGACCATTAATTTTAAAAACATAAGGACCCCGACCCTTGTTGATTGATGCATCGACTTTGGCTCCCATTGATGTTAATGCCATCATTGAATTATACGATCTAATATTTGTTTTAAATTGCAAGCTGTTTCGAGAATTTTTGGGATTCAACAAATCATCCAAATAAGGAGGGGTGGGTTTAACGCGTGGGAATTTTACTTTTTGACTCATGCAACACGTGGTGAACTGCAAGGTAGAAGATGAAGCATTCTTGGCGGACTGTTCTGTAGACCAAAACAGAGCACTGCAATATTGACATTGACAATTTCTTAAGCCAAAATCAACATATTCTAAATCAATCCCTATAAAAACAAAGATTAACATAAGCATTCATCAAATCGACAACCTTAAGTTAACTGATGGAGGAAACTTAACTTTTGAAATTAGTAAGAATGAGAATAGAGTTATGTTGAAAGATTGCATACTTTTTCTTTTTTTTTGATAGTTGGCTTGTCCGGTTATCAGCGGGTTCAAGCCAGAATGATTGGTTTGAGCATGAATGGCTAACAAACTGTGCTCATTGGCACGATCAGCAAGGAAAACCGGTACAGAAATCTGATGAGAACTTGTCCCAGGTTCGAAATGTGGGTTAAAAACACCACGGATGGGAATATTTTGTTTTAAAGCTGATGCAAATGTTTGGGGAGGGCTGTCTTGGTTGTTCAAAGATGTTGAAACATCATTATCTTGATCGTCGTAAGCGGTGGGAACATCTTGCAACTCTGAATTATTGAGATCACCATCCGCAACAACCGCATCCAAATAGGCACGTTGAATTTCAACGGCCCTTCTAGGTCGCCTTATTCGTTTAGACATAAAACTATACAAAGGGGAAAAAAACAGAAACAGTAGCGCACCCTTTAATAAAAGCAACACATCAACGAAAGAACCATCTAAACCAAATGAAATTAGCAGCGAGCTATAACCCATTAAAGCAAGGGGTGATTGAAAACACAAACACATTCTAAACATAACAGTAAAAACACAATCATAATGAGATTAGATTAGAACAAAGAATAGAGAAACTTAATATGCGGCTGTCTTCTTGAACAGCGTTGTTTCCCGTTGAAACGGTAAAAGGTATGAATAAAGCATGTAACGATTGCTAAAAAAATAGCGATAAAGAAGACGAACATAAAGATCAAACAGCAAAGCAACCATAAGGTCTCAAAAGAGCAAACAGAAATGAAGAAGGTGATGTTCCTTAAAGGTGCAGAAATCTAACCGTTATAGAGACGGGATTGTAGCTGGGCACAAATCCTACTGAGCAGTAATGCAAGATTGCAACGATTAAAACAAAAGTTGTAGAACCTACAAAAAGGAAGAGAAAATATAAACACATATATAATTGGAACGACGTATGTTTTAATACTTTAAAGAAATGACATGCATCAAAAGTCTTTAGGTTAGCAAAAGCTTTTGGGTTAGCAAAAAAAAAATGAATTGCCTGAAATAGAGACGATCAGGATTTAAAACGTTTAAATTTTGTCCTAGGTTGACTAATTAGATGCAAAAGTGAGACAGCATGAACAATTTAACACCGAGAAAGACCAACAATACTAAAGCACAATCGAGCTAATAATAAAAAAAGCATATAATGCAAAAGAATAACAACAGGGCAAAACACTTTTGGTTGATCTTACAACAGGCTAACAGGATAAAATAAATCACCAGATATTGCAACCATGACAAAGTCCGGAAGGCAAGATAATGGACTTTTGCTCTAGCTAAAAAAATATTAGCATGTGTTACAAGCAATGTAATGTTGTGATGTAGTTTCATTCTTTTTCACAAAGCTCTCAATTTGGACTCTTATGAAATGTTGAGCTTGATACAAATTATTAATGATAGAAATACTCTAGCATGTTTTGAGTTTAAGCGCATCACTTAACAATGCCAGCTCATCTATAGATTGACTAATTGTAATTCATGACGCAGTTTTTATATACTTACACGAATAAAAACCGACAAAGCATGTAAAATCAAATTGATAGTAAAAGAATTAGGTAAATCCATTCAACAACTACTAATCAAATTGTAAAAGTGAGATATGCGTTTTTCTAGGTTTAATAAAAGCACCAAAGTAAAAGGTTTTTATATGCGTTATGAGAAAAATTCATTACGGCACCAAAAATCGTTGCTGAAAGCAAAGGCAAAAAAAGCAAGAGCCACACAATTGATGCTCTTCATCATCGTGGGGTAAAACTCTAGCTAAAGAACATGCCGCACCTACTTGGGGGATAGGCAAGGCAGGAGAAGATACCACTCCAGCATACGAACAAATACCGCCAGAGAAGATACCGTATCTGTTTGGGGGAAAAGTGGAGAAGCCACCATTTCTGCCTGGGAGGCAAGTAAAGCAAGTGAAAATGATACATCAACCGTGGTGATTTTGAACAGTATGCTCCAGGATCAAATGATTCAGGTGTTGAATCCTCGTAAATGTTGATATGAGATCCATAGGCATTTGAATAGAACACTAATGGGGCGGGTCGTGTGGAATTATGATGTGTTTGTAGTACTATTTACAAATACAATGACACTTATAGACGCTCCGGCTATTTTTGAGTTCGTGTTGGTTTGTGTCCGTAGTGTGTAACGTATGCATTTATAGTTTAATCCATATATTTTCACATGCTGCTATATGCTCTGTTTTTAATAAAAAAAATTAAATTTTAAAGATGGAGACATGCAACACGAAACCTACAATTAGATCTGGATCACAAAATGGCAAAAAAAAAATCCTAATCTAAACATCTGTATACTAAAACCCCATTTAAGTAGCCATTAACATCTGATCCAGTACTTCAGCGACTCACCAACCCGCCATACCGTCATGTCTCATCCCCTCTCCACCACTGACTAAACAAACTAAAGGTGCAATTGGATAAGAAATCCACTCAATTTTAGCAACCTTGCTACATACATTGGCTTTGTTCAGCATGAGACGATATAAGCAAAGGAAAAAGTCGATGACAAGAGAGGCCAGCTCACTATGAAAACTAAAACATCAAGATAGCAACGGCTTTAAAAGTGTAGAACCAGCAAAGAAGCATCAGCTAAAAGATCCTATCAACAACAACATAAATGGCATAAAAAATAAAAGGAGAGAAAAAAAATCCCAGCACGATAAGGTTGTTGCTAGGAAAAATCATTTATCAGTGAGATAGAAGTCTACCAAAAAGGTGCAAAGAAGAGTGTGAACAAAAGTTTATCCTTAAAAGAATATAAGGGTCAGCAAAATACATTCATCAGCAAGATAGAAGTTGACCAAAAAGGTGGAAAAACAGAGTATTAACAACAGTTTATCCTTAAAACGGTTAAAGGCTTATCTGTTTACATTATTGCCCTTATGACCGAACAAAAAAAGTTTACATTGCCCTTATCTTATCTAAAGACCCACCCCTTCTCTAGACATTTAAAACTCCAAAGGCCGTTGTGGCGGAGGCAAGCAAGAGCAACAAAACTCCAACCTTTTTCCAGCTAGCAAACTTGTGGATGCCATTGGAAAACCCCAAAAAGTGTTGTGAAAGTGTTTTATCCAGCGGAACTTTTTCTTTCGGCGGATTACTACGATTTGCAGGTGGATACATAGTATGGACCACCAATTTGTTTCGGTTTGCACCCCTACCATAAACACGCAAACCCATCCTTGTTTTTTCTATTTTCACTGAATTCTTTGTACCAGGTCCCGGGGCAGTGTCAGAATATCTCACTAATGTCCCTCGATTTCGTTCATCGTGTCGAGCCTTAACCATTTGCCTTAAATTTTTGACAAAAACTCCTCCTAGAATCTGTTGTTCCCTTCGATTGATCTCTCGTACCATTTTATTTACCCTGAATCAAAATTTAAATATAGCGTCAATATTTCTGTTTTTTTTGAAGTATCTTTAAGCTTGTGAGTTGAAGAATAACACCATGAAAAACTTAACAACTCACATTAATAAAGTAAAAATATAAGATTACCAAAAGTTACATATAAATTTAAAAAAAACACAATCAAAAAGCATTTTGACAGTGTTTTAGATCAAATTTTGAAGTTTTAGCCGATAAAGAAAATACATAACCTAAGTATTTATGAGTTAATGATACTTGTAGTTTTAATGTTAATAGCCATGAATTTTTCTGAACATCTTAGTTGCATTCATGCATTGTTAAAAGGTTACTCATTTTCCTAAGTATAGAAGTTGTGAATTTTTTTTTTTAAAATGTCTAGTTCGTTGAGAGAGCGCAGTTGTGAACAACACATGTTAAAGAACTTCGGGAGGATGAGATAGTTCATTATTAGAAAACCTAACGAAAACACCAACCAACCAATAACAGAATCACAGACTGAATTGTACAAACAAAATTTAAAAAAAAACAAACAAACCATCCAACCTCTGGACAATGAGAGGATTACAAAGACAACCAAGAATGAGAGCAAAGCAGACAGCAGACAAATAACATAAAGCGATCGAACCAAACAGTTAATTAAAAAAGAATCATAAAGATAAGAAGTCTGAAACGGAAAGAATGGGAAAAGACCATATTTAAGTTCAGGTGACATATGAAAGTCTTGATTCAAATGTGATTTAAATATAAGCAAAAGAATAGACGCATATCATTTGTATACACACACCACCATCTGCATAACCAACAACTTCAATGAATTTGCACAGAATTCCAAACTCTAACCCTAAACCACACCCACCTTCTAAAATCTCGAAATAATAGAATGCAAGTGGAAATTAAATTTCAAAAACTCTCATTTCCACATCACAATTAACCACTGCAACTATATATTTTGCAACCAGAAAAACGATAATAGTTTCTTATTTTATACGTGTATAAATCTCTTAGGAGAAATGGAGTTAAAATAATATAAATTAAATGAAAACTTGAACAAATATTTCAAACCAACGAAAGTTTTTTTTCACCTGTCAACACAGATTACATAGTAATGCATTAGCTAATTGTAACAATTGGGAAAAACCACTTGAACAACTAAAAAAATCAGTTTGGTCCAAAGCTATAACACAAATCCTAATTTGTTCTTTGCTGATGTTGCTAATTCTATGATCAAGATGGGGAATATTAGTCCTCTTACAGGTACAACCCAAAGTATGTGACGACTGGTGAGTGTGTGTGTGTATGTGTGTGTAGTGAAGCGTTCACTTGAGATGCTTAAGATAATATTTGAGCAAACTCTGGCCTCAAGGTTTTACTTACCTCAAACCTAGCCTTGATCTTCTCTTAATTCACTGTTTATTAACATGGCTAAAATCATTTTCATTTGCAAATGCAATATGATATTAAGTGTGCTGCTACGTCTACTCATATGTTCTATGTAGCATATGAATTCTACTCAATACCCTAACATTACAGCGAAAATTAATTGATATTATAAAGAAGTTGAGACTTTACCAAAGCAGCAAGGTAGCGGTTGCAAAATTCAGAGGCTAAAGCTTTCACTTTGTTTCGATTTGCAAAATACCAAAAAAGATATTTACAATCGAGGAAAGAAAACACATTTCACTAAAGAATGCACTTCAGCCATTATCAAATTGTCAACTGAGCGAAACGCGTAAAACCATACACATATACACAGCCGAATTCTATTCTTTTCAGCAGTTCCAGGTAAAAAAACCAATCTCCCTACAGAAAATCAACGAAAACAAACGCTGGTTGTATGACTCTTAGGCCTAGTCAAATGATCCTATTCCATATCCAAATGGGTTTTCTTAAAAAAACCAATCTCTCAGTTATCCTTTTCTTTTCTTCTTTCAAAAAGTCAAATCAAGACCAAAGTTTCACAGATAATGTATACCCAGAAAAATAAAAAGCAAAATTAATGTATTTCAGAAATGGACATCGGGTGGATGTTGAACCTTTAAAATCTGTAAACCCAGCGAATCAAATGAGTAAAGAAAAAGAAATCGAAATCCTACTGTTTTGAATTCATTCTTCTGTTTGCTAATCTAAAGATGAAGGGAAAGTTATCATAATTTCACCATGCAAGATTTCGCTATGCCAGATTTCATTTGCAGGCACCAAAACACGCGCAAAATTAAAGTTGGGGTCTTCATACTCTATTGGGTATCTGAAGTCATGTGAAAGCTCGGAAATAACCAAACTAACATCCAATTTAGCACACACCTAAGAAAAACTTAAGCAAGAAAATATATCCAACTGCTCAATCAATAATCAAACACGGTAATACAATCATTGAAAAATTTTCAATCATTTATCAAAATTGAATTAATAAAATTGAATGTTGGGGTCAAAATAAAAAAAAAATTAATTTAATTATAGTTAACTAATCAAGGTTAAGATTAATGAAAAAGCTTGAAAGTCTCATATCTAAAATTACACCTTAGGCTGCAAGTTGAATCAAAACCATGGAAGATCAAAACCACTAACCTTAAACACAGAGGTCTTCGTAGGCTTCAAAGAAAAGTCACCAACTCGAAAAATCCAATCTCCTGAAATCGAAAACAAAATCATATTAACCATCATCACCCAGAATCCAAAGCTCAACAGCTTGAATCAACGTTCGAATCATATATGACATCTTGTTTCAATTTCCATACATGAGTTCATTACATGCACAAATGCAGCGTTTGGTGTGTGAGAAAAACAAAAGAAAACCCTTTTGAAAAGGTTTTCTTTCATTGAACAGAAAGATGAAAGTAACATTTCACCACGACTATGTTAATTGAATACAAAATTATTTTTGTGATTATTAATTTAGTATGGATAAGGATTAAGGGTTGCCAGTACATGCAAACTTTCAAGCATGACTTTGTTGTCGGAGAGGTTATGTCATGGAACCAAGTTTTAGTTTTATAGATTATGCCATGCAATCAAGTTTTACAAATACGTTAATCACACAAAAAAAATAAAAAAATCTAACCTGTTCTCAACCTTGGGCCTAGTACTATATCGTTTCAACATTCACAAAATATCGGTAAGGATCTGAGTCGGAACATAAGTGCTTACAAACTCTCTATTGGTAGTAAGTTTTTGCGACGCTAAGTTGAAGGCCTAACTCTTGTTCAGTGCTGCATCATTTAGATAATCGTAGACCTAGAGTAAAAATTATTAAAAAAAAGAGAGGGATTTTCTCCCTGATTGTTGTGATAAGAATCACTCAAAGACAATAGGAACCACTCCAATTCATAATAGCATTTCACTGAGTTCAATACTGTAATGGAAAAACGCAAGAATATAGAAACATAAAGTGAGGAAGCACACTTCCTATATTTCATGAAACCTCGCACAAAGTTACAGTTTTCAATCTAAAATGTTCCCAGATAAAAGAATCCAACAACCTAGTTTAGAAAAGAGCAAAACTTTCCTAGTATTATCTCAAATTTCCTACCGAATTTATCAGGCATCGTCTCTAAATCAAAAGTCTAAAATCTTGAATTTGCTCACCTTAAATACACAGTGCTTTGAAGGCTGCAAACAAAATGCCCAAATCTGAAGAACCACGATTTCCTAAAGCAAAAAACAAAACAAAACAAAATTAAACACGACAACAGATGAGCAAAACAATAACTAAAAGAGCCTTCTAACACCCTTATCACATAAATACAGCAGCAACAAAGTATGGAGAAACAATCTAGTAACAGAAATACATAAGCAACCAAGATTTGCAAAAACAATCTATCAACAGAGGAGCAAAACAACAACTAAAACAGCCTTCTAACACCCTTATCACAAAAATATAGAAGCAACAAAGTATGGAGAAACAACCTAGTAACAGAGAGATATTCAAAGGATGTAAAGCAGAAAGGAACCTCAGTTTGATTTGTTGAGAAGGAAACAGGAGCAAAGCATGAAGAAACAGAGAAATGAGCACAGTGTAACTACCAAAGTTATAAAGACACAAACCTGACTCTAACAGTGCACGAAACAGTGCACTAACCAGATTGATCTTCCTAACACCCAACTAAACGGGCTATAAAATTCCTTTACAACTTAATCGAAACAATAAAATGTTAATCATAGTTTTAACAAAGCAAATGACAAACCAAACAATAAACAATGACTGAAAAACAGTGTTTGAGCTATTGAATCAGAGTACAAAACCTCTAAATATCCCTGCCACTCAATCAAATCATGCTTTCTGCCCTCTCCCTCTCACTCTCTGTCCTTCTTTAAAAACATTGGACAAAATCCATAAATGTCTCCCACAACCCCAGAAACTGCATGCAACCATGCCTTCCCCATTAATTGTTGAAGAAATGGCATCCAGCTGGAACCAAAATCCCGAAAGGAACCCTACCCCTAGCCTTCCCAACTTGCCTCGCCGTCTCTCTCCGCACCCTTTGCTGTCGACCCTTCAAACCAAACTCTCAGGCACCCCTACCCTTGATTCGCTCATCCTACCCCTCTCTCTCTCTCCTCCCGTCTTTCCTCACATCCCGTTTCAAACGCACGACTCTTCCCTCTCTCCTCTTCTCTCACCCACGACTCTTCCATCTCTACTCTACTCCCTGCCATTCTGCAAGCTACACTGGACTCACGACATTCACCTCACCGCTTTCCTATCCCTACCGAAACCAACCAAATAAAACCAGCCATAGGCCAAACCAGCAAAAGGCCATCTGCCCAAACCCAAAAAAAAGCCCCCAGGCCGAACCCAAAACTTCCACAAAGCCCAGTCATTAAACCAATGGTATGGATGTAATTAAACTGAAATTCAGGTGCATGAACAGTAAGGAACAGTGACAATTCCAATGCTTTCTTTAGACTAAAGTAATTTCTCAGTGCAATTGTAATCAAATCAACAAGTAATTGAAATGAGATTGAAGATGATGTATAGAAGATGAAATTCAGAGAAGAATGGAGTTCATAGCTCCTCGAATCTACGTTGGATTCCATCCACCAAAATCGGCTACAAAGTGGGGATTATAGCCGTTGCACACCCACACAAGCAGCGTGACTAAGATCACGTACTCAACACATGTTTTCATTAACTTTTTAACAAACTAGACACGTGGCAAGATATACACTATAAAGATGTTATAATCTTGAGCACTCATTACAAGTATTTAAATTCAACTAAATCTAACACTTACAACAATTCGATCTTCATCTTCTTCTTCCATGTTGCAGCTGCATTGCTTCAGTGATCCAGCTACCATGCTTTTGCACCAACACGATCACCTCCATATGATATGTGTTTGCTCCTTCTATCGCACTTTTGTAACACCTGCTTTCATTAATTTTGATACTCTAATTATTTACATGCCAACTATAATTAACAATGAAAAAGTTGAAAGAAATTTTGAATGATAATATCGAAAGGCGCGTACCCTTGTGCAGCAGCTGCAATCTTCAAGGCCTTGGTTCTGCATTTGTCACAGTACATTGGCACCTTCACAACTATCTTCATTGCTGCACCATCAATTTGTGTACAAGATATAAAAATAATGGGGCTTTTAGATCTAGGTCCAAAAACATAGATGGTTTTTAGGAGTGAGTCCAGTTATCTAATTACATGTTTTTATTTCTTTTATACTCATTTTATATATTTTTTTAAATATTAAAAATCAATTAAAATCTTTTAATATTATGCATTTTTCAACTCCAAAAAATCTAATTAATATCTTACAACAAAAAAAAAACTAATATACTAGCATAAATTATCTACAAAACATTCTACCTTAACTCAAGTAACAAATATATGAATATATGTTATACCTGTAAGCGAGATATGAAACCTAACTAAAAGGTAGGAAAAAACATAATATACCTACAAGCAAGACACATTAATTTGTGACACGTTGATTATAAAAAAGAATCTGTCATATAGATACATAAAAATAATTAACTTGTGATATAGGTTGATTATAAAAATTAAAAATAAAATCTATAAATGGGGTTTAAAGCAGGAGGAAGAACAAGAAATAACAAAAAATAAAAATAAAAAGAAATAATCAAAGAGATAATTAGGAAGAATTTGATTTTTATAATAAATCTTATCATTGAATAGATAATTATTGATAATAAAATAACTAATTTAAGGAATTGGACTTATTTTAATAAATTGGATTATTCCTACTATTGGCTACAAAAATTGGACTTATATCAAGTTTTCCCAAAAATAATATGATCAAATTATACATTTAATTAATGTCAGTTAAATTGAAGAAAACCTTCTCGTTTTTAATTAGTTTCAGTTGGATGAAAGGAAAAAGATATATAACTTTAACAAAATGCAAGAGTAGTAGAATATATATAGGAAACCTTTAAGAGAAGGGATTCCTATTTTTTTTATAAAAATGAGGATTAGTTGTAAGGTCCACACCACATCGAACTTTAACGATTTGAACTGTCTATTTTTCAAGTTGCACCTCATAGATCATCCTTGCAAAATATTAGCCCAATCGAAAATGTTTAAGACATCTAATTGAGTTCAAAGAAATTAACAAATACTTTGTTATATAAGAAACAATGAAATTTTATCTTGATAATTAAATAGGCAAATAGTTTCGGATTGAATTTAATTTTTGTAAGGATGATCTATGAATCAAGATTTACAAAATAGACTGTTCGAATCATTAAAATTTGATGTGGAATAGCCTCCACACCTAATCTCCATCTTTTTCAAAAAATGAGAATCACTTTGCATAAAGGGCCATAACATTTTTCTTGACTTTGTGTTACAAGTCCATACACATGCTACTCAGGACCAATTACATGAGATCGTACCTTTCTTTTTCTTTTCTATTTTTTTTTGTGTGAAAAATATGAGATCGTATATATCTTATAGACAAGATTTTATTTGTTGTTATATAAGAACAGTCAGATCTGGAGAGACACTGAACTGAATAGGTTTTCTATTATGATAAAATTAGTTACAACATCTATTTTTATATTACTCTGTAGGACCCCACGTAGCTATGATTAATCCACTTGATCTACAACATAATGATAAAAAAATTTGGAAAAATTAGTATCCGGTCCCTAGTTCTTACTGTTCATTGACTAAGACCTTATTAGTTCTCAAATTTTGATTCAAGTCCCTATCATTAATGTGATAATGAATTTACATGTTTATTATATAATTTTTAATATAAAAATTAGTAATTAATTTAGGGTTTAATACTCACACCTCTATTAAACTTCTAATTAATTTTCAATTCAAACATTTCTAAAATAATAAAAAATTAAATTAAATTAAGTTTGTACCTATTAGTTTTTTTTTATATATATATAAAAAGATTCTCAATTTTTTTTAATATTAAATGTACCCATTCATATAATTTTTCAATTTTTTTAATCTTAAATGTACCCATTCTCAAATATATCAATTTGTTATATGTAAAATGTACCTTTTTTTTAATATAAAATCCATTCAAATTTTTTAATCCATGTTTAAACTTATATGGGTACATTCTTTTTCGTTGATTTGAGAATGTATCCATGTTTTGGTACAATAACTTTTTTTGTTAATTTTGGTTAATGTACCCATACATATATGTACACACACACACACACACAATATAATAGAGAGTATAATATATATTTTATTATTTTAATCCCATAAATTATGGGTTTTATTTAAAAATCTTATTAATATAAACAATTACAAATTTCAATTTTTAATTTTTAATTTAAAAATATAGTAACTTACATTATTACATTTATGTTAGGGACCTCAATCAAAAACTAAAAACTAACAAGGTTTCAATCAAAGAATATTGATAGCTAGGGACCGCATCCAAAGTGTCCCAAAAAATTTAGTATTACAGGAATAAAAATGTTATTATTACTACATTTTTATACTATATTTGTATCTTCTCTTTAGTAGAGATGAGATCCATATGTGTTGATTGATCTTATTTCTATTAGATGATACAAGTGTAAATTATAAATTTCAAAAATTTAGACTAATACATCGTCAAAACTAAACACAGTTCCTGGATGTTTATGAAAGCGCAATATTTAATTCTCACAATTCACCTTTGTTCATTACCTTAAGGTATGCAGAGTAATTTTTTGTTGTAGCCGTCAAACTGTTACGTAAATTTGTAATTCATTCATTTTATAATAAGTAAAATAATAATAAAATATAACAGTCTGACAGAACCCAAACTTTGTCACAAATTGTGTAAATATATGGGATGTGCTATTCACATACACCTTTTTACCTTTTTTACTTTTCACACACCCCTTGTTAATTTATGTCCGTTGATCTTCTTCATTTCATCCGATTCGACGGCCGAAAATTAGAAGGATGTGTGAAAAGTAAAAAGGGGTGTGTGGATATCACACCCCTAAATATATATGTACGTTTACTTTCTCAAAAAAAAAATGAAGATATATATACATATATATATATATACACGTTTTAACACGTGTATATACTTCTAGAATTCTTCTTATCGATGATCATTATCTTGTTGTACTTCCCTGTTGGCAAATCGAAGTCAAAGTCTTTGAGTAATCATGACAAATTGATAGTGAAAAGCAGTTTCCAGAATCTGAAAATTTTCCTCGTTCCTTTATTTGTTATTCCAACCTGCAGCTATCTTTGTCATATATCTTGTGAATACAAATGTGATAGCAGGCATAGCAAAGTCTCAGTCTTCTGTTTTTGCGAAAACTAATATATATGGCACTACCACAAATTTTGAATGAATTCTTCTTTCTTGACGGCCAAGCCACTATAATCAACTAACATGGCACTAAACTAAATAGGGTTTAGTATTGTGAAAGTAGGGACAGTTCCTTGTATAATTGGTAGCTGGGGCAGTCTAAAGGGACTCTAAATCACAATTATATAATTTCCATGTGCTGTGTCTTTTATTAACCATTTTCAAAAATAGATAATGTAAAATATCATGCATGGGAAGAAGTTGAGGTTCTACCATAAAATTAATTGATAATATAGATAGTAGTTCAACTTACTTATAAGTCTATGTCATGTCTCTCCTCTCATCAATGTGAGATTTATTCTCAACACACTCCTTCACATGTCTCGAATTTTCAAGCCTAACATGCAACATGCTTTGATACCATGAAAAAGTTGAGATTCCACCATAAAACCAATTGATAATATGGAGAGTAGCTCAACTTACTTATAAGCTCATACACGATCAATTCTCCTATCAATGTGAGATTCATTCTCAACACATATTGTGTTTGCAATGAAACATTGGTCCCAAAGATAATGGAAACTAAATCCTTGCCATCATTACGTTTTCCTGAATTTTTTTTTTTTTCAATACAACAACAAGAAGCTGCGGGAATTTTTTTTTTTTTTATTCTCTTTTCATACAACAACATTCCGTGGCGATCGAAGAATGTTGTCATCATATATGAAAAGTGAATGTTTTATACTCAAAACTAAAACTTTGGATAACGAAAATGATGTCATCACTAAATGTTCTGTTATTTGTAAATTATTAGTGAAATTTTTGGAGCCTTGATTTATTGAGGTAAAGTTAGAGCCATAATTCAAAGAAGGCAACCGGTACTTTGTATCTCAGATCATTTCATCTTTGCATGAGCATTTTACGAATGTGTCTCATATTAAGTTTTAGTGGAAGATGCTAAGTGTTTGCTGCAATCGGACGCTGAAGTTTCTTGCTTCCTACATCCGCCACCAAGCAAAATGTTTAGCGCATAGGGCTTGCTTATTTTGCCCTCTATTCTGGTGGTGATTGTACTTGGTTGGACGAACTTCTTATTGTTAACTGTCATCTACTTGAGGAAGATATCTTCTTGCCCTATACTGAGTAGCCTATTCTTGGCTTTTTGAATGAAATTTATGTCGTCTCTTATAAAAAAAGGGTTTATATTACAAATGGTCCCTGAAATTGACCTACATCATCAAGATGATCCCTAAAATTGAAAATTAATCAATGTAGTTCTGAAAATAGGTGTTGCAAATCAATGTGGTTCTTCTGTCACAATTCCGTCAAAACTTATATTACGTGTTGATGTAGCACATAAATGGGGCCCACAAGATATAAGAGTTTTTATCACAAATGGTCCATGAAATTAACTCACACCATCAAGATAGTCCTTGAAATTGACCCACCATCAAGGTGGTCCCTGAACTTGAAAATCAATCAACGTAATCTCTAAAAATAGGTGTTGCAAATCAATGTGTCATCCCGTTACAATTCTATCAAAAATTCTGTCATGTGTTGATGTGGGTAATTAATTAAAAAAAAATTCAAAAAACTTATTTGCACAATGAGATTATCTCAAGGCAGAGCTCGCCACTCTCCATGTCACCAAGATCACTGGGGGAGCGCCTAACAAGCTCTCTAAGGTTAAGGTTATGAGGTTGTCGATTGCCCAAATATTGACCGTAGAGTCACAAAAGTTGTCACCAAAGTAGTCCCAATCCTAGTCCAATTCGATGAAGGGTGTGAAAATGAGTTTATTTTTTTGTAGAGAAAAGACGACAAAGTCTACCATAGATGAAGGTAGAAGAGTATGGGTTAGGATGATTACGGGACCGAGTTTCTGGGTTGACAACTTTTTTATTAGACATATTTCTAATTTATTTTTTATTTAGTTATACTTGTGGGCCCATTTATTTTCCACATCAGCACATAACAAATTTTTTTACATAATTACGACGGAATGACTACATTGATTTGAGATATCTATTTTCAGGAACTACATTGATCAATTTTCAATTTTAGGTACTATTTTGATGGTGTCGGTCAATTTCAGGGACCATCTTGATGGTGTTAGTCAATTTCAAGGACCATCTGTTATTAAAAAAAAAGACTTGTGGGACCCATTTATGTGCCACATCAGCACATAACAGAATTTTTGACAGAATTGTGATAGAATGACCATATTGATTTGAGACACCAATTTTCAGGGACTACATTAATTGATTTTCAATTTCATGGACCATATTGATGGTGTGGGTTAATTTTATGGGCCATTTGTGAAAGAGGAAAACAAAAAAGAAAAACAAAAAACCCTATAAAAAAAGAACCAGCAAATATTTGAAGTTCAATTTTCTCCTTAATTGGAATCTCAGTCACACACAAAAATACATTTAAATTTAAGAAGTCATTAACGGAAGGGGAATATATATATATATAGACACATACACACATGTGTGTGTGTGTGTGTGTGTCAAAGGACAATTACATAATGGAGCAAGTTGGTTCTGGATATTCACGAACCACTCCATAGTACATTGGAGGACATTGCGGAGTGCAATAATAGCTTGCTGATGACGTGCATTCAATAGTAATTGGGTTTTGACCATCATCCGCAGTAACGTCTTTCACTTGTTCAATTTGGACTATGGCGGCGAAGCCGACCTTCTTCCTTAACAACCCCGTCAAGCGAACGGAGTCAACTCCATCTCCTGTCACCTCCAGATGATCTTTGTTTTCTCCTTCTAATGACACTTTGCTCACACCTGCTTTCATTTTAACGATCATCAATTAATTACTTAATTATCCAACACTAATCAAATATGAACGAAGAATTGATATAAAATAAACTCAATTGCATTACCGCATGCAGCTGCTGCAATCTTCAAGGCCTTGGTTCTGCATTTGTCACTGTGCATTTGCACCTTCACTAGTATCTTTTGCTGCATCATATTGTATAAATTAATGCCAAACATATATTGTTAAAATCTTAGATCGTTTATAGAGAACGTTTTAATCGGGAAATTTAGAAAAAAATGTATTCTTGCCTCTTTTATGTGTAAAAACTTAACCGACCCCATAGTTTTGATTGCATCCAAACTCTTTGACTAGTTATTATTGCTCGAGATTCCGTCTGGAACAATTGACCCTATAATTTTGTACGTGAACAAACTTAACTGACCGATAACTTTTTGTAAATTTTCCATTCGATAAAATGTAAGAGTAGTACTAATGAAATGTTTTAGAACAAATTAAAATGCTTACCTTCATGTTGGTGACTTGAAAGAATGTACGAAATAAGTTTTAAGCTTGTTGGGATAGAAAACTCTATGAATCCATGAATGAATTAATCTGGGAAAGTAGAACTACATATTTATAACGACCTTAGTCCTTGAGTATTACTCCTTCCTTCCTGTTGACTTGTATTATATATGAAGTCAAGAATATATACATAAATACACTCTACTCAATCCTACCAATTACATTCGACAAAAAAAAAATCCTACCAATTACATGGGAGTATATAGAGACTAGTTTTTTTCAGAATAAGGTACAAAAAGTCAGATCCATATTCTCCGCGGTTTCGCAGACTCAGTCATGCTAATGGTATTGCAAAACGTGATCTGTCCGCTCAGCTATTTGCAAATAAAAGATTATACATGATCATTCTTAATTCTTAATTCTCTCTGTAACTCTTTTTTTTGTTAAACTTTCTCTATGTATTAATACAGGCAACCCAGAGAATTTTTCTGTATCACTTTTAGATTTTTTTCCCTTCCGTTTTCTGGCATTTAAATCAGTTTTGTTAGGGTTTTTCCAGTGATTGATCAGTAGTCTCAACACCCAAAGACTTGAGTAAATCAGTTTTACTAGGGTTTTTGGTAGCTTATAAGCTAGGAGGAGCTAACAAATGCATTTCAAGAGCGTCAGTAAATTTTCAAGAATACGGTTCGATCGACCACAAAAAAATTACTTTGTTAGAGGATTAAACTAACCTAGAATTTTCACTCTTTATTTTGTTTCATTGCCTTAGGTTAATTAATTAATTGTATAGCTCAGAGAATTAATGGTCTTTTAGATGAGAGATTGGTAGGCGGTTCAGCTTTGCAAACTCAGTTTATATAGTCTTTGTACAACTTGGGGGTGCTATCCATACACAGCTTTGTACTTCTACATACCCCTCTCAATTTTCTGTCGCCAGATCAAATGAATTGAAGAAAATCAAAGGAAAAAAAATAACAAGAGATGTATGAGAGGTACAAACGAGAGTGTGGGTAGCACCACCCTGTACATATCAGGCTGTGGAAAGAATTGATTGTGCTTGGTTTTAATCCTTGTATGAATACTTTCTTTGTGTATGAGTTAAGGTTCAAACGGGGTCTAACAATACTGATTGATGAGATCACGATTTACTTTAGACATATATAGTGAAGTAATCATATATAGTCTTTTAATAATCCAAAAAAACTCGTAAAAGGTCTTTTACAGTGTGAAATCCCCTTTTTTCCAGCATACCTGATCTGCATGACTACAAGTTTATTTTTCAAACCCTGCAATGCACCTTCTACATAGAACAGTAATATATAATGGGGTGTGATATCCACACACCCCATTTTACTTCTCATACACCTTTTTAATTTTTGGCCTTCGGATCGGATGAATTGAAGAAGATTAACGGACATAAATTATCAAGGGGTGTGTGGATACACACCCCTATATAATATATGGAAAAGAAAATATTAGTCAAGGTCTTTTTCTGATTAATAAAAAAAAAGTCAAAAGTTTTTTTTTCCCACATAAAAAATAATATGGCACGATCATAAATTTGAGTGGAAATTTTTTATTTTGGGGAGGTCGGGTGGGGTGGATGAAGATCCATATTTCCCAGCCTCCAGGGACAGATTTTCGAACATATGTGTGACTATGTCAAATAAGATATTCCCTTAAATATATGCAAATTGTAAAAATAAACATATATGATTCACATTAAGTGATGCAAAACGACAAGTGAAGAATGATTGATTATTTTTCTTGACACCCAAACGAGACAAACCTCCACTATATATAGATTATCTCCCACATGCCTACGGCCACATTTAGTTGGATGATGACCCCAACCAGTTGTGAGATTTTAAATTGTTGAGTTGCTATATAATATGCCCTCAGGCATGCACCAAGTCGTTGAGGCAAGATCCTTATACTTCTTGGACTCACCATTTGCAACTTGGACGACGTGTGGAAGCATAGACTGAATGGTACCAATCATTCGATCCCAAATATCGAAAATATTAAGATAATGATTTTTTTTTTACAATTGTTTATGTATTATGTTGTCAAACTATGTATGAATACAAAAAGACATGTAAATTCATCTAGTTTCTAACAACACAACGTGCTCAATATCCGGTAAGACATTATGTATCCTAATGAACATAAGGTGTTGTTGTCACTCTAAAAATTTATTGTGCACTTAGCTTTATATAATTAGAAAGAAAATTACATTTATGAGGAGTGCACATTAAATTTTTTGAAGTGTGAAGAACAAAACCCTAAACTATTGTTGTAAATATTGTTAATTACGTAATTCTCCGGTTTAGTCATTGTGTAATAGTCAATTTTTTTTATATAGGAAAACTTAGAAATATCCACCAAGTAAACCATAAGCATATAAATAGACATTCTAATGAAAAATACACTCTCAATCTCCATAAGGCTATGTGTGGGTAAGCTCGCATGGCCACATTGTCCGGGTGTAGGGACGCTACAAGGTGTCCCAGTTTCGGGTTGTTTTTCTAACTCAAAATGAATTCACTTTAGAGCAAAGACTTCTGTTGACTTGCCGTATACAACTTAAGAGAACCCTATCGTTGTTGGCGCAAGATATCTGGGGAAAACACCATTTTTGTGGCTGAAGCTCTGGCACTCGGGACGCCCTTGGGACTGCAAAAGGAAAGGGATACAAGAGCATGTGTTGAAGGTGACTATAAATTAGTCATTGGCGCCATTAAAGGCTCCTACTCAACTCCTTTGAGGTCGAAGAACATCATCGAAGACATTAAGTGGTTGGTGACTTCTTTTGACTCTGTGTCCCGTATTCAAGTGCTTATGGAGGTAAATTTCCTGACAAATGTAGTCCCTAGCACTGATTTTAGTTTTAGTAACTTCCACATTTGGGATAGAGCCTTGCCTTCAGTGGCAAGGAAAACTTTCTTATTTGATTGTATTGGAATTGGATTTAATCATGGTCACACTATTTAATGCTTATTTTATTTTCTTGAGCAAAGAAAAAAAAGACGGGGCGTATGTGTGGTTAAGTCTGCAAGGCCACATTGTCGAGGTGCAGGGACGCTAGAAGTTGTACCAGTTTCGGGTTGTTTTTGTGTATCCTATCCATGTGGTTACTCCGACAGTCGAACCTTAGAATTTGCTCAATTTAATGTGTTTTTGTAACTCAATGTGGGCTGAGAGTAGAACTACCATGGACTTGGTTTGGGTAGCTAAACGTTAATGGGCTAATCAATTCGACCCACGAAATCTGGTGCGGTGTTGATCCATCATTAATTTAGGTAGACTATTTGGGATTTTCAAGTGTCATTAACATTTTTTGTTTTTTTTTGTTTTTGTCGAAAGAGTCATTACATAACTTATTCACGAGAGATTTTTCGTGTATTCGAAACATGTGCATATACGTCATATTTTATTATATAAATGAAGAGACGTTTGAAAATAAAAACTTTTTTTCCGCTTGTATAATAATACTAACATACAACTCCGTATTTCGGACATATTAAAAACTCTCTCTTTATTCACAACATGAAAGGCCCCATCTCCTATACCTTCCGTAGCAGATCGCACTGGAGTAGAGTTCCGCTGTACCAATCCACCCAGCTGCCAGCCTGACCTAAAGCATTCATGATTGGCATGGCTTTTGGGGTATATGAATGAAGGAAATTGCAAATTTTAAGGATCTTTATGCAGCACTAGTTCTAAGTACTTGACAGTACATTTTTGGTGGGTGATTTTAACGCATTTGTTTAGCTTGTTGTCATCCGAAAATATTCGGTTTAGAGTGCCATTAGTTTAAAAATGAGTGATAAATCTGCTTGTCTTATAAGAAAATTATGTGTCCTACCCATCACATGATTATGTTTTAAATGTTTGGACGGTCAAGCGTCTACACGTGCAAAAAATACGTGTAGCGGATGTGAGAATGCTTCATTGGATGTGTGAGCACACGAGAAATGACATAATCAAGAACGATGATATTCGAGGTAAAGTAGAAGTAACTGCAATTGAAAATATGATGAGAGAAAATAGGTTAAGGTAATTTGGACATATGAGCTGAAGACCTACAAATGCTCTGGTTAGAAAATGTTATTATGAGATAGAGGCTTAGGCAAAATGGGTAGAAAAAGACCTATAAAGACTTGGAAAAAGAATAAAAGATATAGAGTACTTGGAGCTAACGGAAACTTGAAGTAAAATCAAACGCAATGATGTTCTAGAATTCATCCAACCGATCCCACTTAGTAAAATGAAATTTTGCTGTTGTTTATGTTTAAAAAAGAAGGAAAAGACAAAAGTACAAATAGTTCATGCTCCTTACTTTTGAATCTTTTTGTCTAATATTTTCTGTGCTGTCTTTATAGAGGGCCTAACTTTCGGCCTTCCTTAGTGGCTAAACAAATCAAAACACATACAAGTCTGTATGAAGCTGAAACCAGCAGCATGGTAAGATTATTACATCATAAGCTCCAAACCCCTTGATCTGGTTGATGTTTTTGGATTGCTTCGGTAGCCAACACTTACGCTCACAAGTGCTTATGGTATAATTGTTTTCATTAGAAACACGTATAAGTTAAAAAATAAAATAAAATAAAAAAAGAATCCAAGAACATAATGAAAAATCATTTGACATGTAAAATAATTAAGTCTTAAAAGCACTTTTAACTGTTTATGCTAAACGCAATGGAAAACAGTTTTAGTTGTCAAAAAATATTTTTAGCCCTCTTAAATACAGTTGCAAGCAGCCACTACATCTAAGGTATTAAATATCGATGATATCGGTAGTTCAAAAACACGGAAATTTGGATGGAAATTTTAATATCAATAAAAATTGAATAAAAAACACAGAAATTGTAAGAAAAACTTGGAAATTTTTATTGAAACTTTGCAGGATGTTTATTTAGTTAATTATCTATTAGTTTATCATAAAAAATTGGAAGGAAATGCATTGCATGATAAATATAACTGATTTAAGTTGATTATATAACGAGCTGACAAACATTGTGAGTGTAGAAAATATGTAGTAATTAATTAAAGAAGTTTAAACACATCATAATCATTTATATATAATGAATTAGTACAATATTTTATACATTGCATGGTAAGATACATGAGTGACTTAACAAGGTCTAAAATACCAATGATATCGAAAATATCGGTAGTCCAAAAAAATATCGATAGTTCAAAAACACGGAAATTTCGATGAAAATATCAAGTTATTATGGATATCTTAGACCAACCACTCACAACTTCAACTGGTCTAACCAATCAAATAACAAAAGTGCTTATAATCAAAGCACTTTGCAGAACAAGGCCACTTCTGTTTAGGACTTTTCCACACAGTGCTTGCAAATTGAAATCAGCAACTTCAAAAGCAAAAACATTCAAACCACAAACATCTACAAGTTTCCCACCTTTAGCTCCACCCAAACCCCCTTTTACAAATACCAATGAAACAATTTGGTCCCACTCCTACCCCTCCACCAAATGTTTCTTTTCCTTTACTTGCTTTAATCAATTTCCTAATTTATTTAAACAAACAATTATCTTCATCTTCCCCCTTCATTACTCGGTTCAGCTGTTTTGCTTCTGGTTGCTTTCCAGAGATGTCAGCCCATCCACCTCCACCGCCGTCCCCAATTCCACCTTCACCGCTACCTCAACCCCCGCCCCAACGGCATAGCAGACGCCCACCCCCATCTCAAAGGCCACCGACACCAATCTCCCTCAGCCAAATCATCATATCAAAGCGTGCTGCGAATGGAGAAGCTCCAGCACCTGATGCAGAAAACCTTATCTCAAGTAAACCGACAAAGCAAATAATACTCCGGCAACCTCAACGGACAAATCCGCTTGTATGGTGCTGTGCAATTGCGTGTCTCATATTTAGTGTTGTTCTTATTTTCTTTGGAATTGCGACTTTGATACTCTTCTTAGTTGTTAAACCAAAAACTCCATCGTTTGACATCCCCAATGCAAGCCTCAACACCATCTACTTCGACTCACCGGAATATTTCAACGGCGACTTCACCTTCCTCGCAAATTTCTCCAACCCTAATCGGAAACTCGATATAAGATTTGAGTATCTGGATTTGGAGCTTTTCTTTTCTGACAGGCTCATAGCAACTCAATCTCTTGCACCTTTCACACAAAGACCTGGAGAAGGAAGGGTGGGATCGGTTCGCTTGATATCGAGCTTGGTTTACCTTCCTGTCAATCACGCTGTGGCGCTTCAAACGCAGGTGCAGAACAATCAAGTTAACTACAATATGAGAGGAACATTTAAAGTGAGAGCCAGTCTAGGTATGATCCATTTTTCCTACTGGTTGCATAGCAGATGCCAATTACAGATGACAGGTCCGCCGAGGGGTGTTTTAGTTGCAAGAAGTTGCAAATCTAAAAGATGAAGATCCAGAAGCATTCTTTCCTGGTATCTTCCTCCTATGTTCCTAGTATGTCTACTTTGAAACCCTAAATGTGTAAAGGTCATACGAGCTATATAAATATGATACATGAGCATTCTTTTCTACAAACTTACGAAAGTCTTTTTCTTTTCTGTTTTTGTTCCGACATTCGGTTGGTTGTATCACAAATCCATTAGTAACAAAACCTACAGAAGGACACAATTTATCATCTTGAACAAATACAGTGCTAAACATATGGGACTGAAGAACAAAGGAAACCCGATAGCCTCGTCTGCAGAACGGAAAAAGAAAAGGTCTGCTGAATTGGAACTCTGTTTGAGGAACTGGAAGCACTAGACTTCTACTTGTGGAAAACTCTAACAAGAGATGTATGGAGATTCAATCCTGCAAAGATTTGCACATAACTTCTCCCTTGTTTTAACACTGACACATTATTCCGTTATGGTGCTCCATCACCGCACTACCGCTTTCATATGTTTACTTAATTAAAAGAATTCATATGAAAAGCAATGTTCGGTTCAAATTTTTACAGAAAGTTAGCTAGACAACGAATCACGACAATAGTTGGAGAATCCAGCAACAGGTTTGTGTTTGTGGGGGTTATTTTTCTAGATAGTTCCTATGTCCAAAGTGTCCTAATCAGAAATCACCTAATACACTATAACTTTTAGATCCATCAACAGTTTATATATTCAGAAAAGATATAAAGAGATTGATTTGTAGTTTAAAGAAACACCACAAGATCACAGTCCGATGTTCAATACGACTATGTACTAGACAATCAATCATGTTACGCAATGGACAGCTTGTGGCTGGAGCGTAGCCAGCAGATGAAAACTAGCACAACCTCTGTACTTTGTACTACTAGAATTTCTACCAGACAACAATACATATCAAAACTGCCTTACAAAGAGATTTAGTCTGCAAATTTAAGGTTACCATTACAATTATTGATCTCCCTAAGTGCTATATCGTTACGTTTCATTATTTGCTTTAAAAGCATATTCATTGTCATATACCAAGTCAATCAAAGTTCGAAAGAATCGCAAAGACTACTAAAATATATAGCTGGCTCGCTAGAATGTTGGCACCACTGGCGGATCCATTAAGGGGCATGGGGGTCAGCTGACCCCCCGAATTTCGATGAACGTTCATAGATAACTTAGGTGCTGACCTTCCGAACTTCGGTGAATGTCCATAGATACCTTGAGTGTTGCCCTTTTGAAGATTAGAGTTGGCTTCATATTTGCCCTTTAACTGACTTCAGCCTACCAAAACCCGATGAATGTCCGTTAATACCTTGGGTGCTGCCCCTTGCATATATTAACATATTTGTAGTATACATTTTCAAATGACTTCAGGCCTACGAAGACTTGATGAAATGACAATATGCATACTATTTGTAGTACAAAAAATTTGACCTCCCTAATATTATTTCCTGGATCCGCTGGTTGGCACCATTATGTAATTCAATTATGCATTGTAAAGATTCAAGACAGCACATGTTCACATTCTAACAAATCTTATGAGCACTATGTGTACAACAGTTCTGAAAATTCAGACCAACAGCCTCATTGTACGATCATCGAAGCAATATATAAAAAAAAGGTCGTACCCAGTGCACAAGGCTCCCGCATCGAAGCAATATATAAGAACAAAAATTCAAAAAATGAACCTCTTTTACATGAGAAACCCGGAGCCGTGCCTTCACCCTCCACTCACTTCAGACGGTGTTTTCGCCACAATCGACAATGCATGTAGTCCACTTTGCAATTCTTCTTTCAACAAACCATATATAAGCCTATGCCTCTTAACCAAACTCTTCCCTTCAAACTTCTTAGACACAACTCTCACATTGAAATGCGTCTCCCCATCACCACCTCCTCTAACCCCGGCATGCCCGGCATGTTGATAAGAAATGTCTTCCACTTCCAATTCCACAGGACTTAACTCTCCCATCAATTTCTCCTGAATTCTCTTCCCTCTGCTTCCCAAGTCACCAGAATCTGCCACATTTTCGCTCATTTCACTCGCTACCAGGTCCAATTGCTTAACATTTTCTCCAGAACTCAATCCAATATCCTCACCCTCAATCCCACCATCAACTCTCAAACCCGAATTCGAATTCGAATTCTTTTCCCCACCCACTTCAGAATCCACTCCAAGCTCCAAACTTTTGACACTATCTTCAATTTTCGCTGCGAAACGCTCACTCTCCCCTCCATTTTCTTCCTCCACAAGCAACTCCTTCGCCTTCCTCTGCATCAACCTCAACATATTCAAAAACCCATTATTCCTCGACGGCGTCAGGCTCTGCTGCAGACCCAGAAGCACCGCGAAATCGGGCGAAACCCGCAAAACCTCATCCACCGGGCGGCCCGATAACCCGCTAACTAGCAAAGCAGCGAGCCCCTTGGTGAGGACCGAGTCGGAATCGGCCTCGAAAAACACATTCTTGTCCGAATCAAGATACGCCCTGACCCACACCTGAGAGACGCATCCCTCCACTTTGTTCTGCTTCGTCTTGAATCGATCATCCAACGGCTTCAAATTCTTGCCGTAGAACAGAAGCTGCTCGTACTTGGCCTTGGGGACCTCTACGGACTGGAAAAGCTTGACGATTTCCTGGAGCTTCGGAGGGAGGTCCTCGACCGGCTGTAGGGACGTGGAGCTCGAAGCGGATGCGGACGGCGGCGGAGGGGAGGAGGCGGATATGGTGGGGATTCTTTGGAAAGTGATGTGCCTTTGGGGAAAAGACAGAGATGGGGGTTTTGGGGTTTTAGGGTTGAGAATTGAGGTAGGGATTTTGGTGGTGAATAATCGAAACGACGATGAGATTGAAGAAGACGACGACATTTTTGGAGGAGGAGAGCGAAGAGAGGGACCCAATGGCAGATTCAGAGATTTGAAGAAGATGGACTCAAAACTCCCCGTTTTGTCTTTTGCTAATGAGTTGGGTTGTTTTTATGTTTTCTGGGCCTTGAGTCTCATAGTACCCAAAAAATGAAAATAAGTGGAGTATATATGGTTTGATATAAATTCTCTATGCAAGACGTTCATTCTTAGTTAAGCGGCCAGGTTGACAATACTGCATATGTATTTGTCTCTAGTTTGATAACATGACATTTACAACAACAACAAATAAGCTTTATTTCATTAAATGGAGTCAGCTGTATGAATTTTATAACTCGCCACGTTCAGTTTTGCATCAAGTATTTCGTTAGCTTCAAGTACTCTATATCTTTTCTTACAGTCTCTTTTCAAGTTTTCCTAGATCTTCCTCTGCTCTTTTTGTCTTGTGTCTCCGTTTTATAATCGCATATTCTAACCAAATCATATGTAGATCTTTCATTCGCATGTTCAAACCACTTAATTGATTTTTCTATTAAATGGACGGACTGTTATCAAAATTTTACTCCTCATTTAACCTTGAATTTTCTTTTCTTGTTATGTGACTAATTTCGTAGAAAAATATGACAGATATCAAATCGTGCAGGAAATAATATGAGTACGAGCGAAAGTTGGAATCTCATGAATAATCTTGTTACTAGGATATAATCATTTGTACCATTTAAAAGGAGGCTGTTTTCTATGGAAATTTGTTAGCAAAACTTAAAAAGCTTTCCTAAGCACAATTCTAAACATCTTTCGTTTGTGCAACCTAAACATCTTCGTTGTATAGATTACGTCCAATCACAACATTATATTAGTTAAATGAACGTTATTCATTAAACTTGGAACCCCGTTCAACATTAAGAAAATAAATACTACAAGGCAGAAAAGTTCAACCATGTGCAAAACTCAAAAGTTTCAAGTTTATTTAGTTGAAGCCACGGTGTTAGTTACCGTAAACGTAAGACCTCAACCATGCACTCCAGCACAATTAAATTATAAAAAACAAAAACGAATTCAAGCAGAACAATTTTGAAGGGTTTGATGGAAAACAACTTTGAATAAACATAATAAGCAACAAAGCTTCACATCATACACTATAACAGACTAACATTATATGAAAACCAAGATCCTGGAAAAACATTCACATATTCTTGAGGACAACATCTTCATGTCCAGTTTCTTGACTGCTCTCTGGGCATCCTCCCGGTTCACAAACTCATCCAAACCAAATCTGCTGCAGCTCCAGATATAACCGCAGCAACCGTGAGTGTGAAAAAAAAGTTAGGGTTCTACCATAAATCTAATTAGTAATATGGAGGTAACCCAATTAATTATAACATGCCCTTACGATGAATTTTCAAACTTAGAATGTAGACAACACAAATCGGGCCATGTGGGGCATGGGTGGCCATTGAACTTCACATATAGAACAACCTGCTTTAATGCTATGAAAAAAGTTAAGGCTCCATTATAAAACCAATTTGACAATATGAAGAATAGCCCCATTACTTGTAAGCACATTCAAAGTCCATTTTCTTACGATGTTGGGTTAGTATGCTCTCAACAGAGTGTGCTATTGGGGCCGGTCATATCCTTGGATCATGGACGTGGCAAAATTAGCATGAGGGAAATGTGGTTGTGGTATGAGATCTTTTGTAGCACCACGAAACTATGACCTGTATGCCGTCAGTAGCAGTAGAACGAGGAAACAATTAACGTTATGTCTTTGTTGTTGTATGGCACTTCTCTTGGAGTGTGTTTGTTGCACTGATCAGTTATATATATCGGACTGGACTAACTTCAAGGTATTGAGTAATAAGTAGAGTTGATAAAATAAAATTACACTAAATATTTTGTTATTCTTGATCTTATACCGGCCATGCAGTTAAGGGCTTTAGTACCAGTTCTAGTACTTGTATCCCTTAACAAACAAGCTCTCAGAAGCCAGTCCACCAGCACTTCCTCCAGAGTACTTTCCAAGAGTGGCATCTGAGTTTGCCTTGCACCTTTTCAAGAACGTCGCCTGAGCTTTCGCAACATTCTCCTTCTTCCCACCCCAAGTCTTGAGTGTGCTTGCTTGCAAAGCTCGCCCGAACGAGAACGAAAGAGTCCATGGCTTCAACACATCCAACCTGTTCATTGCATCCAAGTTGAGTGTTGCCTCTTCCTCACTTTGTCCTCCGGACAGAAACACAATCCCCGGCACAGCTGCTGGGACTGTCCGGCGCAGTGCAGTCACTGTGCACTCGGCAATCACCTCCGGCGTAACCTGTGCAAAGATTGAAGCCATTTCAGTTTGAAGAAAAACTATGTTGATAATGCTGTATGTGCCGGTTATTTATTACCTTCCTCTCTCAATACGTCTACACGAAACTACTTTTATATGATGCGACCAACATGCATGTGCTCTATCAGAAAAGAACTTTTATGTTACAACCCTTATCGTAACTCCAATAAATATAACATGTATACGATACACTGTGTCATGCTGCCATAGTATTACGAAGTCATCTAAATCACGATTCCTACAATATTTAATATAACATTCAATGGTGAATTTTTAAACTTAGGATACAATTACTTGTGTTAATTTTATACGCACAGTAGACTCTTACATTCCACATCTTCATGTTAGTCATATATACAACAGTGTATGCAAGAAGTTCTTTGCGAGAGACATTATACATAATATATCAACACACACGTGTGTATATATATACATCTATTGTATGTAATAATTTCTTTGAGAGAGAGAGCTCAAGAGAATTTCGAGTCAATAATCAATTTTTATTTCACCTTTGGGCTATCAGAACCTGGAGTAACCATGTTGGGCTTAAGGAGTGTGCCTTCAAGAAGAACATGTTGTTCATTGAGTGCCTTGTAAACTGCTGCAAGAACCATTTCAGTAGCAGCTGCACATTTCTTAATGTCATGATCTCCATCAGTCAAAATCTCTGGCTCAACGATTGGCACTAGTCCGTTCTCCTGGCAGATAATCGCATAGCGAGCCAAACCTTGCGCATTCTGCTGGATGGACAGTTCCGAGGGCTCGGTTAGGCCTATCTTGAGCACCGCGCGCCATTTGGCAAAGCGTGCGCCCGCCTTGTAGTACTGTGCGCACCTAGCTCCCAGAGAGTCAAAGCCTTGGGTTGTTGTCTCTCCGTTTGTTCCAGCTAACTCAACGGTGCCCTTGTCGACCTTGATCCCTGAATCAAAGTGGTAAACATTGACGTTAATGAAAATACCAAAATATGGAAACTTGAAGAGAAGTGTCAAAAAAAAACTATGTTGCTTCTATTTATTGAAATTTAACTTAGACCATGCCTGGAATGACATTGTTTTCCTGGAGGATTTCGACGAAGGGTTTGCCATCAGAGCTCTTCTGGTACAAGGTCTCCTCAAAGAGGATGACACCGGAGAGGTAAGGGAGGGCGTTGGGAGAAGTGAAGAGAAGTTCTCGGAGAGCTTGGCGGTTGGACTCGATGTTCTCGACGTTGATGCTGGATAGGCGCTTGCCAATGGTGCCTGTGCTCTCATCTGCTGCCAATATGCCCTTGCCTGGGGTGGCAATGTACTTGGCATTCTTTATGAGCTCCTCTGCACAAAATCAAAAGGGCTTGAGTATCATTCGAACTTCTTAGTTTTACAAGTTAAAGTATGACTGCAATGAGTTATATATGCCTAAATGTTCTTTTAAGGAAATTGTCTTTTTTTTTCTTTTGAAAATTTTCTTGGTCAATGACCTAAATTGTTTTGAACGCAGTGCTTATCAGGACTCACGTCCACAAGACGAACTCATTTGCAACTGGTTATGTAAGAAGTACTTATGCTCACAAGCATTTCATTGAAGAAGTGCTTATTTTCCTCAGTCAATGACCTAAATGGTTTCCAACACATTGCTTACCATGAATTAAGTCTACTAGACTCCTCATTTGATACTGTTTCCGTAAGTACTTATGCTCACAAACTTTTTATTAAAATGTGCTTGTATTATAGACTTATGTAACTTTTCTTTTCTAAAAAGTGTTTCTTGAAAAGTATTTCGATCCAAAAGTGCTTTTTAAAAGCAGCCGTAAACAAGTTCGTCATGACTATAGTTGCATGAGAGGGAAACATGCATATGTTACCCAACAATACCATATGTATTTAGGAAAATCATATTTAGAGAGAGAGAGAGAGAGAGAGAGAGAGAGAGAGAGAGAGGGAGGGAGGGAGAAAGTACCAGCATACTTGCCAACAAAGGCTGACATGGTTGAGGATTTAGGATAGGTATCGGATAACACTGGACGAAAGTGCAAAAACAAACTTACACACCCAACAATCTATATAGACAAGCTCCGGCGGAATATGCCATCAGAAATCCACCATGGCACTTACCGACACGTGTCAAAAGGTTAGCCCAAGGAAAGTTATCAGCCTAGGATAGAGCAACGAGTGATCACTCTCCTTGCCAAGTGGCAACTCATCCTTAGGCAAAAGTTTGTGTGGAAGGCCTAATGATCCTCATCCTAACTACTCAGAAGTTGAAGAGACAACCAAAGGAAGATTTTGGATTATACTAACCAATGATGTGTGCCTATCCATTTCAGTTTTCTGTTTTCGGTTCATTATTAGTAAATGGAATGCAAAGGACAGTCACCCGATTGTTAGCGGTAATGTATGCATCTCGATTAATTTCACATATATTAACAGCTGACAAGCAATCAAAATCATTAGTTGAAACGACATCATGTCTCGCAACTAGTCACTTTCATAACAGCTGGCCTTAGGTACATGTCTTCCAAGGAATTCTTGGTTACGAGTGTATACCACACCTCTCTCACATCCTTCACAATTCTCATCGCGTGACGAGTTATCTTGAGAGGGGTATACCCCGCTGTATGCAAGAGTATGCAAAAATGAGGAACGACGAGAAGAAAATTGCGAAGCAACAAAAAAGATATTATCATCATGCCGGTAAATGTCCTGGTTCATAATACATATCATGGGGAGGGTCATTCATTTGCCCGTAAATCGTTTCCCCTTGAAGCCATACAAATGCAAAGTGAAGTTCAAAAGGGAACTTGACTATCTAGGCACACACTCACTGCCTGCTAGGACAACTAGCGGTCCAACCCTTTCAACGGCATCGTCACTTTATAAAGACCATCATTTGCGAAAGAAATTCCCTATAAGCCAAATAGTTTGAAAACAAAATTACCAAAGACTTGAAGGATGATAATTCGGTTTCATGAAGTCAAAATTTTTTCAACACTGAAATGTAGAACCCAGCAGCATTGCCGAAAATAACTCGAGTTGATCAAAGGGTTGGACCAACTAGCAGTTTTCATTGGAACTACACTGATGAAGGAGCTACCACTTGTTGATCGTCATCATCAGTTCCAAAATATCGGTCCCCAAACTCACCCATGCCAGGTACTACACGAAAATCTTTGTTCAGACCAGTTTCAATCTCAGATGTCACAATCTTTATTCTGGGGAAGCGTTTGCAGACCACGTGCACACCTTGAGGTGCCTGGCCAATTGATATGAAACATCATTAGGAGTAATAGTCAGAGGGTAGTCCAAAATCAAACTACGAGTCAGAGGAACCTGAAGCACGTTAGAGAGCCGTTAACTTACAGATATGAGATTGAGAAATATAATGTTGGACTCTGGGACGCCCTTCTCTAAAATTAGAGAAATAGCTTGAACAGCCGAGTTCCCTAAAGACAAAGGTATAATCGTATAATAGCCAATAATTCAACACAATTTTAAAAAGAACCACTTTTGACAGTCATTTCTTTTCTATGTTACCGTAGTTGATTAAGAAGAACCAGCAAGTCCAAAGTCCAAACAATAACGATATATTATCAGAAAAAAAACGAACCTGTGCCTAGGATAGGATCCAACAGTAATACATGCCTCTCTGAAATGTCGTTGGGTAGTTTTTCATAAATTAGCTGTTCAGACAATAAAGCAATAAGAAAAAAAAATCAGGGGTAACAGAAATGCAGACATGCAAATGCATGCGGTGGAACCAACACGAGGGATGGGAGTGAGAGAGAAAGAGGTGTGAACCTGCTGACCATTGTCTCCTTCTCTATGAATAAGAATCTTTCCAATCTTGATACCTTTACAACATGCTCGCAAAGCATTCTCCATACTCTCGCCACTGGCAATAGGAGAATGTTAATCAAACCATGAAAACGTATAGCAATTCATTTTATTTTATTTTTGACATAAATGGGGGTTCGAGACTTGGGAGCAGCCTCTCCATAAATGGGGGTAAGGCTAGCCGACATTCACCTCTCCCAGACCCTGCGTAAAGCGGGAGCCTTGTGCACTGGGTACGACCTTTTTTTGACATAAAATCAAACTCAACAGGAGATACGACATTTGTACATGATGATTACAAGAGCATATGGTTCATAAAGACGAGGTTGGGTTTCGATTCAGATCTACTTAATGCCTCTAACTATCTATAATCATCATTTGTTTTCACAAGAATGCATTTGAGCAAAACCGTTTGTTCATGAGTAAAGAAAGCCAAACTAAATAGAAACATAGGAGAGTATATTTTTTCTACCCAGAAAAACCAAATGCCTTATAAGGAACGGATGTACCTCCTGATGATAGACACACCGCACAACCTCTTACAAAAATCCACACCGATATACACAGACCCTGCATTCAGACCAAAGGAACGTTGAAGAAAAGGATTGACCAAAATCAAATATGGGAAAACGGTATTATGATAAGATGCGCAAATGAACATCATCTTACCAGTTGGAGTGATCACCTGCTTTTCGGTAAATGGTAGATGTCCCAGGCCATGTTCAACAACCTATTCAAGATTAAGCACTTATGATGAGTGGTTTAAACAGATAATAATTGGCCCTATTTCACTAATGATCTTAAAACCATCAAATCATCCCCTTGACTCGAAGAATCAAATACCCACCAAACGAATCAACCGGTCTGAATAGAAAACAAAATCATGCTTTGTTGTTTGAGAATCACGTATGAGAGTATGCATACCCCGTATCTGCATGAGACCAGCAACAATAATTGGTGAGCCAAAAAAATTAAACATACAAATACATATTGAAGCTTGAATGAAAATATAAAGGATGGGCACCTGAAAGGTTGAGTGTATGACATATAGATTGGGATATATTTTACAAAGGTCATGTTGACCAAGCTTAGTACGAATATGTTGTACAATCAAATCAACAGCTATGTGATTATCTCCGCCGCGAGGAATAATGATATCAGCATACTTCTTTGTTGGAAGAATGAAGTCATCAAAAGCCGGCTTAACAAACTTTGAGTACTGCATTAAAATGATAAGCACCATCAGAGAAAAGGCACCATAAAATAAGTACGCTGTAATCATTAAATTGGTTGCCTAAATCACGTGATCATGGGGAACAAAGGTAAGAAGAGGTAATAGAGACGAAAGAAGAAACCCTTAACACCGTGAGTAAAATAGTTCGAAGAATGGTTTGAGTACAATAGGGTAGAAAAAATTATCGAATTTATTCAAGAGTATACCACTTATCTTGAATTCCTTTCTACAAGTACTGAGCACTAACAATCTACAAGAAGAGAATTCTAACAATTATTTTCACTGAGAAAAAATAGTCACATACACTATTTTATGAATTCACAGCATGAAATGAACTCTACATATAAGCTCGGAAAACCAACATAAATCTAATAACAACGAAATGGAAAGTTGCAAACCTGATCAAGAACTTGACCAATATCCCTTCCCTTCTCAACTGTATCACGCCTTATCCTCCTAGCCAACCGAACATCAGCATCTGCACTGAAAATTTTACAATGTGAAGTGGTCTAAATTTAGTAACAATATGACGTGACATATACCGTTCTACTTATAACAGTAGCTTAAAAAATAAACTATTACGAACAATTGATTTCAATGTAGGATCAGAAGATATTAAACGAAAAGCAATAAAACCATGCAACGACAGAGACCCCATACCCCGGCTGATCAAGTTAAAAAATTTAACATGAAAGCCAAATCGTAGAAATTAGATGAATATACTAGAACTTGAAACAAAGAAACTTTTCAGAAAGTGAGACTATGAGAGTCGTTTGTGGTGACATAAGCTTTGATAGCGCACTATATCATCGAAAGGCAAAGAAAAATTATCAGTTCGAAAGGAAGAAGTAGGTAAAAAGAAAAATGACCTGTATCAACAAAAATCTTCATATTCATCAACTCTCGTACACGAGGATCATGGAAAGCAAGAATGCCTTCCAAGATGATGACATCTGAAGGGTTTACCTGTTAAGGATGATAAGATAGATAAGCATTTCAGTCCATCAGAGAATTACACAAGATACATGAAAATGAGAATATGTAGACATGTGTTTTGATATAATTCCAAAAACTATCCCTTCGCAAGAATACGGCCTCAAAACAACAGGTAACTAGATGTTGGACAATATGCCTAATAGATACTGCAGATTTCAAAACTTACCCGTCTAGCTGGACACACACTATTTTTGTAACTTTTGAAATCATAGTTTGGAATATCTACTGCTTGCCCATGCTTCAACTTGTCCATTGAAGATAACAGTTTCTCGGTGTCAAATGCATCTGATGATACCCAAATACTATGAATTAAAATTTGAAACACAGCCAGCATAAAACAGAGCCAACTAGCACGCATTATAAAGTACTTTGAAGAAAAAGTTAGGAAAGAACTGAACAAATTAAATGTCACAAAATAATTTTAAATTTCTATAATCCAACCATGTGCGAAGCACTAAAGATAAACTACACAGAACCAACTTGTTGAGTTACTCAGAAAATAAGAGCATGACATTACTACTGTCTGGTTACCATTTTTGGTGTCTCAAACTGTAGCAACGTGGAATTTTTTGATAGATTGCACACGTTTCATTTTAAAATCATGACATTTTCATATAGATATTTGTCCATTTACATTCCCTTAAATTTGAAGTTGCAGTATTGCCCTCACCAGGATGGTCAAAGTTGTATTCATGTACACGTTTAAGTTCCTCCTCAGTCAGATTATGATAAAAGGAATCCTGTAATAATATCATCCATGATATATAAGATACTAACTTGGAAAAATGGTAAAATTCTCAGTCGTGAAATACAGGAGAACCAAATAATAAAAAAGACATGCAAAGAATATGTAACAAGTAACAACTACCCTAATAGATCACAAAATTCTACACTTGAACAAGGAATATTACCTGATTAACAAGAACAACACGCTGATCATGAAGCTGTTGTATAATCATATCACAAACTGTAGTCTTACCAGAAGCTGCCCCACCAGCAACACCTGTGACAATATGTACGAAATGATGGATCATTTGAAAGCAGAATTAAAGAAAGTAGCTACCATGCCTGCTTAGAAACAACAACGAAATAACCAAACCGTAAATCTATACTTACCAATAACAAAGGGCTGTTTATGCATGTTTCCATGTGCTGATGTTGTTGGTTGCTCCACCTTGGATCTTTGTTCTAAGCCATCCATGTGAAATCCAGAAAAATGAACCCCTGAGGAGGCCTCTATCATATCCACAACTGAATTCGAGCCCATGTTCATAGACCTACATAGAAAGAGGTAAGGAAAAGGTTTATAAGGTCATGAAATAGAAAGCAGCATTCAACTCTACTTTGGCACTAAAACTTAAATTGATTAAGCCAAGCTTGTGTTAAATTCAGGTACAGGTAGCTGTTAGTTATTTCAGAAGAGCGGATCTATTATTTTTCTTGTATAGGTAAAGTACTCTGAAGTGAATTTATAGCTCCCCGAGGTATCAAATTAAACCGTTTATACTATGCAATCCATTCTAGATTAATCACGATATTAAGTAAAGTTGTAAAATGATGATATTAAATTTTAAGAAAAGTAGTAAATTTTAAGACGATGTTACTAATATGCAAGTAAAGTTTTAAACTTTAACATGCTAGAACGACCAAACAAATGAGATACTTATGAAACCAAACAATATTGGATCAATGTCGTATATTGCGCATATCTAATCATAACACTTGAAAAGCTATTAACTAAGCTAAAAATTACTGATCAAACCTCAAAACGAATAACAACAATACGAATACAATAAAAGAATACCACGATCGTGCGGACTACACACTCCTTTTTTGTTCCATGCACCATTCATCTTCAAAACAACAATAATCACGAAACCAACAGATTCCCAACCACAATGGCATCGAAAAAGCAGATTCGATTGCACAAAATCACAACGGCAGCAACAAAACTAGCTAAAAATACTCACTCCCTAATCATTGCATTTCCACATTTCACACTTCCAACACACACAAGCACAAAGCTTTTCATGCAAAAAATGAAATTGAAGCAATCATCTTCCGCCGAAAGCATCGAAAACAGCAATTGATCGAAAATTTCAATTCAGAGATCCAATGTGCATATCGAAAGATTCAAACTTTAATCCACCAATTAAAACCTCCCCATCAAACAATCAAAATTTAACCATAAAATACAAATAAAAATTCGAAAATTTTAGATTCAGTAGCAAAATATCAACCGAGGAACCTGCCAATGCGATACCTGGTGAACTCCGCCGAGATTTCTACAGAGAGAGAGAGAAAGATATTCGAACGAACGCAAGCAATTTCAAAGAAATTCCAGAGAGAGAGAATGATTCAGACCGATCCCAATGGGTTTAAATAGTGGGAGCCGGCGAGCGAGACGTCGCACCGAAGTTAAAGTTGTTTAAATTACGGAAATGGTCCTGGGTTTGGTGGGTATTACGGTTGTGCCATCGACTTTGCTATTTTACTCTCTGATATTTTTGGGTTCGTACGGTCCACAGATTGGATCCACCTCGATATTGAGCTGTCCTGCCTGATCCATCGTGGCACTGAATCAGAAGCGGGACCCACGTCCTTTAAAAATGTCTACGAGGTGAGAGACATTATTGCATGTGTTTCACAACACGATTTTTACGGTGCACAGCAAATTAGGATATTTCTCGGATCGTCTGTCGGGTTGAATGAGTTGAAGAATATCAACGAACAAAAATTAATAAGATGTATGTGACAGGAAAAAAGTGTATATCTGAATAATACCATCGTTATTTTTAACATAAATAATTCTCTCATGTTGATATATAACTCTCTTTTTTTTTTGTTAAGCATCAAACGCAAAATTAATCGGTAATAGTGGAGATTGACAAGGATTTTTTTAATCATTTATACTCTCAATAATAACGTCTTGATACGCGAAATGATGATTTTTTTTGTCAACGCAAAAGATATTTTCCATTTTCAAATTTTTAAAACCGATATAGAAAAAGGCAGCGATGTGTTCTGTGAGGAAATCTTCTTGGAGAAACTCTCAGTTTTAATTCTCTAAAACTTCTCTACAAAAACCGTTTTCGTGTTCAACTAACAAACCCTAAGAAAAATAGGAATTTTCCTTGAATCTATGTGAGTTTCCTACTGTAATACAATAGTTGGTAAAAGTAAATTGTGGAAAAATCAGTTAGCTTTTGAATAATAAAGTACATTATGTTTGGATGAGGGAAATAAATTTGAAATTTGGATAAAAGTCAAAATTTATAAATTAACATGCACTAATTCCTTTGTTTGGATTCATAAACATAAAAATTTAGAATTTCCGTATGGAACAAAAAAACTTAGAATTTGAGACCTCAAACTCCCAAGTTTAAATTTCATGTCAATATGTGTCATTTCCCAATTTCTATGATTGAGAGTTTAAAAATAAAAAATTCTATATTCAATTCCGTTGTTCTTTTAGGCTAACCGAACAAGAAAATTCATAAATTCTAGAGAATAAAATCTCGTCATTTCAATTTCCGTCATTTTAAAATTTCTTAATAATCTTAAATTTCTTTATCCAAACATAGTGTTACAGAAAAAAGAATATGCTTGAAGTTCTTATCACCTTTATCCATTTGAAGATAAAGATTGATAGAGTTTTGGTTCCTGAAAAAAGAGAGCGATAAGGAGTTTTCAATACCCGTGTTCTTCTCTCATACTTTTGGCTCACCGATGCAATTAGATTCTGAACTTTTGCTTCCAAGGAAAAGGACTGGCAGACGTCTTCTTTCGTTTTAAATTTCTAAATCTTATCCAAGACTCTAATAATGGAAGGTGAATTCTTATCTGTACGTGGAAACTTTTTGCACGCATGGATCACTTGATTGCTAGGGTACAGGTAAGGTGCACCACTCTCGAGTGTACTAGCAGTCTCACACACATTTTATGCATGTAGCACAATAAACGTTATGCATGCACATATCGGAGAGAAAAATATAAAGGACAAAATATATTTTAGGGATATTTTGGATGTGGTTCCTAATTACCGATGTTTTTTTATTGAAATCTTTATGGTTTTTTGTTTTTGATCTAAGTCTCTGATATTAATATAATAATGTATTTCTATATATGCTATTATATTTTTAACTTAAAAATGAAATTTGTAGTTATTTATATTAATAAGATTTAAAATAAAACCCCATAATTTATGGGATTAAAAATATTAAAGATAAATTATACTCTCCAATATATTGCGTGTGTATATATATATATATTGTCACATCCTGGCCCGGACCCCAACCACATTCCGGACACGACTTCACCGTAGCACGATATTGTCGGCTTTGGGCCCCGACCACGCCTTCACGGTTTTGTTTCTGAAAACTCACACGAGAACTTCACAGTGGGTCACCCATCTTGGGATTGCTCTCGTGCGAACTCGCTTAACTTCGGAGTTCCTACGGAACCAGAAACCAGTGAGCTCCCAAAAGGCCTTGTGCTAGGTAAAGATACGAATATACATATAAGGCTTAGAGGATCCACTCCTCTGGGCGATGTGGGATGTTACAATCCACCCCCCTTAGGGGCCCGATGTCCTCGTCAGCACTCTTCCGACCAGGGATTGGCTCTAATACCAAATTGTCACATCCCGGTCCGGGCCCCAACCACATCTTGGGCACGACTCCACCGTAGCATGATATTGTACGCTTTGGGCCCAGACCATGCCCTCACGATTTTGTTTATGGGAACTCACACGAGAACTTCCTAGTGGGCCACCCATCTTGGGATTGCTCTCGTGCGAATTCACTAAACTTCGGAGTTCCTACGGAACCCGAAGCCATTGAGCTTCCAAAAGGCCTCTTGCTAGGTAAAGATGGGAATATACATATAAAGCTTAGAGGATCCACTCCTCTTTTGGGATATTACATATATACACATGGGTACGTTCATAAAAAATTAACCAAAAAATTATTGTACCAAAACATGAGTACATTTAAAAAAAAAGATATTAGGCTTAATAACATTATTATGTTTCTTTTATTAAACTTGACATACATACATTCTCAAATTAACAAAATAAAATATACCCATATAAGTTTAAAAATGGATTAAAGAAAAGATTGAATGAATTTTATATAATAAAAAAATGGGTACATTTTATATTAAAAAGGGTACATTTGTCATATGACAAATGGGTATATTAAAAAAATGGGAACATATCAATTTTTTTATAAAAATTTAATGGGTACAAACTTGTTCTAATTTTATTTTTTTATATTTTAGAAATGTTTGAATTGAAAGTTAATTAGGAATTTAATAAGGGTATGAGTATTAAAATTCTAAATCAATTACAAATTTTTATTATAAAAAATCTGTAACTTACATGTAATCCATTAATATATTAATGATAAGGACTTTGATCAAAATCTAAAAACTAATAAGGTCTTAATCAATAAATATTAGAAACTAGAGACATGATACTAAATTTTCCTATATTTTATATACGTTGAACCTTATGCAGGCTAGCACACCCCGACCCAGATTGTCCACTAGGACTCCGAATCAAGTTGTATTGGTCGACACCTGGAAGGTGACAAAGTCATAAAGTGTGATGATGTGTAAAATATGAATAAATTTAAACCTAAAAGTGCCCAAGTACACGAGTGCACGGTGAACGGGTATGGACCCATTTCGCACGTGATTATAGAGCATAAGTAAAGTACAGTAAAGTAAAATAAGGATTATACTATCATAGGAAGCCACCTGTAGTGGGATATGCCAAGAATCCTTGTCGATACAGAAACTTTGCTACTAGAACCTGGAAGAGCACAAAACAGAAAACGTGAGTGGGCAAAAACAAAGCTTTTGAAAACATATTTCTCTTTCTGAACATAATAACCCTTCACCGTAAAACCCGTATAATTTCCCAAAAACTAGCATACGTACATATACAGAAACCATACTCTAAATAATGAAATCCATATATATACCATGTCAAGTACCTCAACATAATAATTAAGTAAACCAGGTGAAGTAAATCAATATAAAGTGATATGTTAGCCGGATCCACCTAAAGTGGCCTGTACGGCTGAACCTATAGCTCATTAAGTATGCCTGCACACGAGTCGGAACCACCTAGTGTGATCTGTACAACAGGGCTAGGTGTAATAAGTACGCTCAAGTGCTATGATCACGTGAAGACTGTGCGATAAACGGGTCACCTACGAGTTGGAACCACCTATTGTGGTTTGTACGACAAGGTTGTGCACCAAACTTGGATCCAAGGGCAGCATACGGTGCGGGAGGTGAACATCACGTGAATGACTGTGCCCTGGCCACGGGCGGGAGCACTAACACCGGGGTGCAGGTTAATGAGCTCTAAATGCATCTCTAAATGCATCTATGTATAACCATTATAACGCACCTCACAATCATCAACACATATACTCACCTGGAACTTACCTGAGTATCCGCAGCGTCAAATACTAACATATATAACTACTAAAGCATATTCTAAATTATAAAGCATTTGACATGGCATCTAAAACGCAAAATCATTTAAATCAATTTTTCTGGGAAAAACGTAAGGCATATATATATTGAAAACCAAAAACCCACTCACCTGGAGTTCGCGCTATAACTCCCTAGCACACACATCAAGGCGTCACGAACAATCGGCACCTAGAACAATTATCAAATCATGTCTTGGAAATCTTATTGACAAAATATGTAACTTACATAAAACACATCCTTATGTAATTCGAATCTGAAGATCCGCATCACGGATTTCCGATCCCTTACTTCCAAAGATCCACATTATGCTTATAGAACAACATCCTAAAGTTTCATTATGATCCGACATACGGATCTTCCTGAATTGGATTTGTAAGTTTATAAAATAAAACGTTAACCGCCACTTGAATCTGCAATTGGCGGAGATTTGGTATCAGAGCCAATCCCTAGCCGGAAGTGTGCTGACGAGGACGTCGGGCCCCTAAGGGGGTGGATTGTAACATCCCACATCGCCCAAAGGAGTGGATCATGTAAGCCTTATATGTATATTCTCATCTCTACCTAGCATGAGGCATTTTGGGAACTCACTGACTTCGGGTTCGATCAGAACTCCAAAGTTAAGCGAGTTCGCGCGAGAGCAATCTCATGATGGGTGACCTACTGGGAAGTTCTCGTGTGAGTTCTCAGAAACAAAACCGTTAGGGCGTGGTCGGGGCTCAAAGCGGACAATATCGTGCTACGGTGGAGTCAAACCCGGGATGTAGTGGGGGCTCAGGCTGGGATGTGACACAGACACTCATAACAAAATTACGTCACATTTGAGATATAAACTCATCACAAATATATATATATATATATTTTTTTGCTAGATTATACACTCACACACATACTTTAAAGGTAGAATATCGAACTTCACATTTGCTTTTAGAGAAAATGTGACTACTAATACTACTGAAAACAAGATATTTTCGAATTATAAAATATAAGATGCATACGGGTGATCCGAAGGTTGATGATTGTTAGTTGTACAGCCACAAATTGCCCTTTTACTTGTAAGAATGAGATTTTCGATTCTCATTTTATTCTCTATAAGACAATAATGTGGAAGGAAAGAAATTTACTTGGTGAACCTAACTTGTCTATAAACAAACTAAGTTTTTTAGTTAAAATGGCTTTAGAAATTGGCATAACTCTTTGTTTTAATCTTTGACAATAAAAATTGATAAAAATGGTTCTTGAGTTTGTCCACTGTAAATCATTTTGGTCTCCATGAATATACTCTTAAAAAAGATGGTCACATGGTCAAACTCAAGGACTATTTCTATCGAGTTTCATTGTCAGAAACCAGATTGAGGAGTTATGTCATTGCCAACCTCAGAAATCATATTGTCTAGTTTTAGAATAATCCGGAAGCTTCACTTACATGCATAGGTAAAAAGAATCAAATGCACGCACTCTTAACTAGAAAAAGAAAAGAAAAGGTTGTATGGAGAACGCTTGGAATTTGTCTAGTTTTGAGCAGTCCTTTTCATACATTACGCATGTGTTTAACATACTAAAATGGAGAACATGGTATTGCTCATTTGATACCACGTATATGCATAAAATAAATTGATAAGGACTTAGAGCCTAGCTATTACGTATCAACTTGTGATGCATTTGGTTTGAAATCAGCAATCTGTACGCAAGTGGTCATTTACTATAATGGTGGAAAAATGAGTTGAGTCTTTGCATGACAGCGTAGGTTTGAACTTCGTTGATGACTAATTTAACAAAATTCATCGTTTAAAAAAATATCTATATATATTCATAATTTAAATACTTTAATAAATAAAATTTATGGTATGAAAAGAGACATACTAGTGTTTTAGAAAAAAAATGAAAATTAACTAGATTGCAGTGTATAGGTGTTTTTCTTTTTAGTGTAAGAAAGGTCGACATATACTAACATGCATGTTTTAGAAAAAGCAAATGAAAATTTCGATTTTTTCTTTCCAATCTTAACCTCGGTCAGAGAGTGATCTCATCATTTTGTGTCAAGCTGCCCTCCTTGATGTCACCCAATACCCGCTTGGCCATTTCACTACCTGAACTTCGTGGAAATGGTAAGCCTTAGAGAGATTTTTTCAGCATGACTGAAACATGAGATGATACATCACGTGTTATTATATAAATAGTGTGATATGTATGTTAAAAAATTAATAACTTATAAAATACAATTTCCCACCACTTGTATAAAAACACATGGTGTACCATCCGTTTTCCGGTCATAAAGAAAAATTTCTCCAAACCTCGGTAGATGTATCGTTCCGAGTCTGACTATTATGCATGCTAAACTAACCCACCTAAGGATCAACACATCTGGGCCCTTGATTGCTGTGTAAAAGAAATCAGAGATGTTGATTTTTGTATGGAGACCGTCGAATTTAATTTGTGTGCCCCATATATATTGATCATTTGGCTCCGAATACTAAGATCCGGAATGAATCCAATTTCATATTATGGTACACTTGCCAAATATTAAGGTCTAGAGACTTCTTTCGTTGTGGGACCTGTGGCTGTTCTTTTTAGCCAATCAGATTAAACTTGGTGAGAAGGCAGTAATTAGGTATAACTTGGAATTCTGTGGGTAGTTTTGTTGTAGAGTAAGTGTCTTCCTTCGTGATGTTGTCACTTTTTTATGGAAAAAATAGAGTCTAATTGCTATATTAAATCACATAAAATATAAAAAAATAATTCATGCAATTATATATCAAAGTAATGCATAGACACAAGTAACCAATGTTAAATGAAAATGACATAATAGATTAGAAAAACTTGAAAACACGGTTAAGGTAAGTGTTGGACACTTTGTTCTTAAGACAAGTTTACGCTTCACTATGGTGCTTATGGTGAACGATGCTTGTCTCCCAAGATACAACGACCACGTCCTTGTAATAGTAGCACTCCAAATCACAATGCTCCAATGAATCACGATTGTGTTGAATACTCTCTCATATGGACTCAATGAGACTCTCTAATATTTAGTGCACTATGTCTATATGTATGATTATGTAAAACAATGAAAAGTTATCTTACTTATTTATAGAATTTGAGATACATCTTTGGAAAGCAAGTGATCATTCATGAAAAGTCAAAAACTACAACTCTTCATTAGGATAGACAAATATTTCTACCAAAAGGCATCACTTCTGATTTCCATTCAATTAATTAATTTAATATAATAAAACTAATATTATATTTTTCAACATATTTAGAGAGATTTTTTAGTATGATGAGAACACGGTTCGGCACATTAAGTGTCATAAAACAAGTAATTGGATACTTGAAGAAAATTTACAAATAATTGTATTATGACACTTGTTGTACTAAGTCATGTTTCTGACACACTGAAAAATTTCTCCACTCTCATCGCGTTTGTATTCCCATGTAAACTAAGCTCACATGTTTTTATATGCACCACGCTACCGTAGGAATTTCACTGCACAAGGCTCCCGCTTTACGCAGGGTTTGGGAGAGGTGAATGTCGGCTAGCCTTACCCCCATTTATAGAGAGGCTGCTCCCAAGTCTCGAACCCGAGACCTACCGCTTATGGGCGAAGGCACTTGCTATTGCACCAAGTGCGACCTCATAAACATTTGTATACTTAAGAAAAAAAAAAGTGTATCGAATTATTTCCCTATCAATATGTGCTTAATTTTTTTTAATAAATAATGGTATCTACACTAGAAAGAAGTGTTGGGAGGGGGGGGGGAGGTGTTGTGCGTTAATGAACAAGTCAAAATAAGGTGGTCTTGAGCCCTTGTACAACGGCATGAGTTCAAATTCTATCGGTAACTAATCTAACAAAATTCATCATTTGACAAAAAAACAAAAAATAATATGGTTCAAATTTGTCTTTGGAGAGCTCGAACCTAAGACCTCTCACTTCCAAGTGAAAAGAAATATCATTAGTCCGTAATACTAGATGACCATTATTTTCTTAATTGTATCATTATCAATTAATTATGTGTAGGGAAATTTGAATCCAAAACATCTAAACGGAAAGAAAAGAAAAGGAAAATTTGAATCCAAAACTATGGTGTCAAATTAAGCATTATGTTCCCTCTTTTATTGAAAGAGAACCAATAGAAGTCTCGAACAACATCCGTTAAAGTTGGAAGACCATAAAAAGCTCGACCCAAAACCAAAATATCTCCCATTCACCAGAAGTCTAAAACCTCGAAGAGAATTTAATCTGTAGGGTCTGAAACAAAGAAAGAAATCTAGAGAGATAGAGAGGGAGAAATTAATTGGAGAAGCAATTAAGTAGATTAAAGATGTGCAGGGTTATTATGTTTATATTGTGCCCGGTATTAGTAATTCTAGTCATCGGGGCATTTTTTGGGTTGGGTCCGTTCGCAAGGGCGAGGCATTATCACATTGTTAACCAGCAGCAGAAGCAATCTGTCGATTATTCCTGCCAACCTCTGATGATCACAATGGGTCTTTATGCATGAATGGGACTGCAAAACAGTTCTTGGATTCCGGTGCACCTCCAGCGACCACAAATAATCTATCCAAGTCAAGGAGGACTTTTGATCAGGGTGGTGGCGGGTCTGATGTCGGGGATGGACGGGAGGGCACGGATGAGACCGTGGAGGATGTCAAGGAGGAGGCTGCCAAAGGGGAGGCCGAGGATCAGGCTGAGATCTAGGGTTTAAAGGTTAATCTTAGAATTTTTGTTGATTTGTGTTGCACCTTCTTTGTTTATTTATTGAGTTACTAGGCCTTGATTTGTATTGATGGCCCTTTTGTTTGGCTTCAGTCTTTGTTCTGATTATCTGATAATTAACAAGGTTCACTAGTTAATTATCAGATAATCAGAAATAGAATGAAGCCAAACAAAATGAGTCAATCAATACACATAAAGGCCTACTAACTCAATAAACAAACAAAAAGAGGCAATATACAGTTGAAGGGCTACAATGTAAGGGTGAACAATTGCTATTTTGTGGTGCGGGGCTAGCGGTTTGGGTTGTCGGCCGGATTTTCAGACAGCTGCAACGGGTCATCCCTTGTCTAGGCTTCTAGGGTTTTCTCTACTAACCACATTTGTGCCTCTACCGTTTGAGCCTCTATGGAGGATCTTTCTTTATGGGTTGAAAACCTTTTATGTTATTTCATTTATGTACTATTTTGTAATTGATGCACGGAATAATCATCATACTTTGTTTGCACAAGTAATGCCTTCTTTCTATATGCCGGCCCTTTTTAGAGCTACTTACTTTGTAATTTGTCCATCCGGACTTTGTTTTATGAATTGTGGAGCCAAAAATATTCACAAGGCGACACGTGGGTTTTTTGGAAAAAAAGGAAAAAAAATACCCTTGCAGTACAACGAGGTTCCTACGCGCAAGCAGCGGGCAACCCTCTTTCAACCAAGACAGAAGTGCCCAAAATAGGTAACAATTCAAAGTCCATCTCATCAAATCCTTTCTACAAGGTAATTCCCAAACACATTCCTTTTAAATTATGTTAATTGGCTAATTAATGGGTTTATTGCCTAATTAACCCATTAATTCTCAATTAAACCATCCATTATATCCAAATAACCACAAAATACAACAAATTCAACCCTAAAACATCACATGGCCGGCCATTCCCTTAAGCTTTCTACCTTCCCTATCTTTTCCCACTTTACTACCACAATTAAGCTAGCTAATTGATTCTATAACCATCCATTTATTCCCTTTATGTTTAATTAGCAAATTTATCATAATAAATTGGCTAATTAAACCTAAATTAAACCTAAAAACCCTAGCCACCTCCTATCCCTATAAATATACTCCCATTCTCACCAAAAAGCTAATTCCAACACTTTGGCAAAAATCCCAAAATTCTCTAAACACTCTTTCTCTCTAAATTCTAACTTTGGCATCGGAGGTTCTTTGGCCAAAGCCCCCCCATTCATCGTGGGCGCGTGAGGCTCTTGGCCTTAACCTAAGGTGTTAATTGTTTTGTAGGTGCAAAATCGTCCAAGATCGAGGAGGAAGAAATTTGCATCCACAAATTGGTGCTTTCATTGAGAGTTGAAATCCATACTCGTAGAAGACTCTCGCACAAAAAGGTTTTTTCTTTATTTTTTAGTCCATTTGAATATTTTTCATACGTTCTTATTATTAGAATTTTTTACTTGCATAGGTTCTTTAATAAAACGTATAAGCAAAATATAATGGCTAGAAATTTAGAAAATTCCACAAATGAAAATTCTAATATACAAGAAATGGGATTGCGGAGATCCATGAGGCAAAATGCGACAATAAGGGGAGCGGCATCACCACCACTAGTTTCCACCATGGGAACCACCGCGGTGGTTACCTCGGTAGCCACCCACGGCGAGGTCCATGGTGCCTTCACCACGGCCACCATGGGAACCACCGCGGTGGCTACTTCAGTAGCCATTCGTGGCAAGGTCCATGGAGCTTTCACCACGGCCCGAGCCGTGCCATCCAAGGCTCACGGTACCAAGACCACGACCCAAGCCGTGCCATCCAAGTTTACGTGGACCCAAGCCTAAGCCTCGCATTCACATGCACCGCGCATTGAGCAGCCTGCTTTCGTTGAGCAGCCCACTCCCGTGGCCCAGCCTGCTCTCGTGACCCAGCCTGCTCCCGACGAGCAGCCCATTCCCGTGGTCCAGCCTGCTCCCGACGAGCAGCCCACTCTCGTGGTCCAGCCTGCTTCCGTCGAGCAGCCTAATCCCATGGCCCAGCCTGCTCCCGCCAAGCAACTTGCTCTCGCGGCCCAGCCTGCTCCTGCCAAGCAGCTTGCTCTCGTGACCCAGCCTGCTCCCGACGAGCAGCCCACTCCCGTGGTCCATCCTGCTTCCATCAAGCAGCCCACTCCTGTGGCCCAGCCTGCTCCTGCCAAGCAGCCTGTTCTCGTGACCCAACCTGCTCCCGACGAGCAGCCCACTCTCGTGGTCCAGCCTGCTTCCGTCAAGCAGCTGACTCCCGTGGCCCAACCTGCTTCCGTCGAGCAGCCCATTCCCGTGGCCCAGCTTGCTCCTGCCAAGCAGCCTGCTTTCATGACCCAACCTGCTCCCGACGAGCAGCCCACTCTCACTGCCTATCCTGCTCCAGTGGCTTTCCAAGCAGCCCAAGTCGGCCCAAGACTATCTCAACCATCCGGACCTACCATCGAACCGGGGGCATTCTCACCATATTTTTTCGCGGGTTTGACATTTCCCAACTCAAATCTCACGCCCGAAGTCTACCACCCTTTCACTGCCTAAGGAGGCGCATTCCTTCCAAGCTCTTCCAATCCAAATGGCGAACAACACTTATCTCGACAAGTCATAGAGTTGACGAGCGCCCTTGCACAACAGACAACCTTGATGAATCAACTTTTGCAACACATTGGGATCCAACGTGCCCCGGACGAGGTATCCCGAAGTAGGACAAGGGCAGACAGACATTTCCAGCAGCGTCCCGGCAAGCAGCCACGAGCCGAACGTTTGGGCAGTGTACATTCCCGTCTTAGAGCGTGAAGGAGCATGCACTCTCGACTAGGCCCACGGATGAGCATACATTCACGATTGGGGTTATACTCCGATAGTCAACATGAACAACCTTCCGGGCAAAGTGTCTATTCGCAGCTAAGCCCACAAGGAGCGTTCTCCACCTCACATCAGAGTAGGCAGCACGACGGACGGAGAGAAGCAGTCACTCAATCCAGCTCAAGTTCAACCAGCAGCATGCGAAGAACTCGCTCGCCTACTAGGAACGCATCACATGCACTGCATCTGCGACATAGACGAGCGAAACACATGGAAGAGCAGCCTAGACCAGCAAGTCATGACTGGGGGCAGCCGAGAGCTCCGCTACCCCAACAAAGGCAAATTCAGGAAGAAGTAGAGAGACTCTTGACCAAGCGATTGCATGATTTCCAACGCAACGAGGTCACCGACGAGGCACTACGACGGAACATAACCAACATAAGCAGGTCACCCTTCACGGAGGAGATTGAGCAGGCAGAGCCTCCACGCGAGTTCAGCATGCCACATTTCACATCTTTCAAAGGGGATGAAGACCCGGAGAGACACTTAAAACGTTACCAAAGTGCAATGATCCTTTATCGAAACAACGATGATCTCATGTGCAAGATATTCGCCACCACTCTACAAGGCGAGGCGCAAGATTGGTTCTACACCCTGCCGCCACAATCCATCCGGAATTTCTATGAACTTTCTTTGGTTTTCACCAAAGAATATTCATCATATCGCTCGATCAAAAAGAAGTCTGACCATTTGTTAGACGTCAAGAAGAACCCAAAGGAGTCGCTTCGCGACTATGTGAGGAGGTTCAAAGTAGAGAAGGCAAAAATAGTTGGATGCAACGACTCGATAGCTAGAGCAGCCTTCTAAAAAGGACTTCCAGCAGACCACCCGCTATTCGAAAAATTGATCATGAAAGAAGATCTAACTCTGGCAGACTCTTTTGCTTTAGCAGAGAAGCATGCACTTTGGGATGAGGCTCGCCAATGCACATTCAAGGACTTGAAGAAGTACCCGACATCACCTCCCTAGAAGCAGCGGAGGACTTATTCGCATGTTTAACGGTATCTAAAGTAGCAATAAGCTCTACCATCATGCGAGAAGAGCTGGGGGCCCGACTACCTGTATTCTACAGTTACCTGCAGTCATCATCATGATGCACTATTCCGCCGAATCCAAACCGGCAACGATAAAGGCGTAGACCCTGGCAGATGCAAAGTTTTCTGACGAACGCAACAACTCGGCCCAACGATGCCCCGAAGGCAGTCGAGCACACTTTAGCTGCACATATTCCCTTAATGGAGATTTCTGGCATTCGCATGTCAACGGCGCATCCAACTACAAAGGCTTGCGAGCAGCCGTGGTTCGTGGCAACCGACTACTTCACCAAATAGGTGGAAGCAGAGCCCATGACGACCACGATTCAGACGGACATAGAGCGCTTCATATGGAGGAACATCATTTACCGATTTGGCATCCCTTAATCCATCGTCACCAACAACAGCCTGCAATTCGTGGGCAAAGATTTGGCGAAGTTCTTCAAAAAATATGGCATCAAACAACATATGTCCATGCCGAGATATCCTCAAGGCAATAGGCAGGCCGAAACATCCAAAAAGATGGATCTCATCTGGGAAGGTCCGTACAAGCTCAGCAGAATAGGCGGTAAGAGTAATTATACCCCCGCTACCATGAAACGATAAAAAGATCGAAAAGTAGTGGAGCGCCTACAATCTGAAGAAGTACCATGTGTGACCTCCGACTACATAAAAGCCCGAAGACTTAAGAAGCTCGATGGGCACCACCTCACAAGTCGAGGACTATCCAGTTGTTATGCAGTTCCTACCTTACAGCTAAGTTCTCGTTCGTTTCACTCGTTTTTCAATGAGGAATTCAGAAGTAATCACAACTTGGCTCGGCTGCATGCTTACAACAAGTGATCACTCCAGCACTTCAAAAGAAGATTGTGCCCTTCTTAGGGACCCATCGCAGGAATTGCACCCCCCGAGGGACCAACCATGTTATCCAGTGCGAGAGGGTAAACTAATTGCTCTCCAGTGCGAGAGGGTAAACCAATTCCCCGACACCCATATGGGTCAGCTCTCCAAGACGGGAGGATAAACTTTACACTCCGAATATCCAGACGTGGATGAGCCTGGCTGCCCTAGTATAACTAGATGCACGATGGCTTGCGCCGGGATTCCTAGAAGTAGCCGCAATGGTCTTTTTCAAGGCTTAGCTAACTGAAGGATTTTGGGTCTCTTGGCCTAATCCGTGGGGAACCGGGCCCTAGAGACGGAGAGGGCACATTACACAGTACATCCGATGGACGGCTGCCCTGGAATCCTAAAGCTGCTACCGAGTGCACTAAGGTAGCTTACGGATTCCGGAAGACTGCCTACGGCTTGCCCTTCGAGCAGTAAAGCCGCGCTAGACTTATACAACCGCACATTCTTGTGAAAGGTTAAACAAGCTAGCGCGCATATACGAAGTTTTATCCACTGCCAACATGCTACGTAGTCGATAAGCTTCACATCTGCCAAGCGCGGAACAACCTACACCAAGTCCTAAAGTGTTGTGATACTTGTTACGTAACCTACGGAATTGAAGAAAGTCAAGGTTAACAGCCTAGTGGTTACGCGGACTTGTCTTCTTCTGTAAGTAAGGCATCCGGCTGCCAACCCTATGGCTAACAACTTTGCAAAGTTCTACACCAACACATACGGCTGCATAGGCTACGCGAGCTTGTCTGCTTATAAAAAAGTAGCATGCCTGCCACTGGTCTATCAAGTCTAAAGGTTAAGGCATGAACAAAAGAAGTGAAGATGAAGAAAAACGAAGGAAAACATGTTTATAAACAACTAGCAAAGGCCGAAGGAGTTCAAGCAAAACAAGAGCTACAAGGAAAAACAAAGAAAATCCTAAAGGCTACCTAAAATACTACACTACAACAGCTTGGACATCCCACGACTACTCGGTCGCCACACCTTCAACAGCCGTAACACTCTTAGCAGCGACATCATCCGGCGCTTCACCCCCGGCTGCCCCAGTCTGGGCACTAAGTTCTCCAACTACTTCACCAATGGAAGCCTTAAAAGGAAAAGCAAGCAAGTCTTTCGGAGAAATAGAGAAGGTCTTAAAACCTCAAGCCCATCATTCTCACCCTTCAGCTGCTCATTCTTCTTAAGCAGACTAACACAGACGCGCTGCAGCTCATCCACTCCCTTCTTAGCATAAGCAGCGAAACGAAGCTCAGAAATTGCAAGCTTAAGATCTTAAATCTGAGGCGAATCAATCTCAGCAGCAAAGGGAGCAGGCTTTGGCGCCACTTTAGTAGCAGAGTCCACCTTACCACTCTTCATAATAACAAGTCTCTACAAAGGTGAACCGGACTTGGCTCCCAAAGAACGTCCTGGTACAGACTTCGGCACTGGGGGCATGATAAAACCTTTACGCTGAGCAATCTTATCCACAATTGTACTAGCCATTCTCAACATGGAAGACGCCACATGCTCAGATCTAGCAGCCTTATTTTTCTTCCCATTAGAAGAAGTCATGTCAATCACATACCTCTCGGTAGCAAGCGGACCCTCATGAGCAGCAGAAGAAGTCTTCAATTTGTTTTCTTAACTAGGCATCTCATGAGCAGGCGGGGAAGATCTCTTCTTTCCATCTTCATTCATAGTAAGCTCCACGACAGCGATCAGACGAGCCAATGCATCCGCCTTGATCCTCTTTACCTCATCTTTCTAGAGCAGCCCACCTTTCTTTCAGCAAAGAAGACTAAGCAACCAACGACATTCATGGTACTCAGCAGGGGAGCTCAACCCAGCATTCCAGCAGGCAGAAGGCATGCATGCCCAACATTCCAGCAGCCCATGAGACCCGCAATCTCCTTATTTCTCTCAATCGCCAGCCTGGCCCGAGTCAGGTCCAAGAGCCCAAAGGACATGAGCCATGCGGCTCGCCTAACACTGTGCCCTAGCGCCACAATCTTCGACCCCAGCTGCACAAGCTGCCCTTGGCTCAAGCCAAGCTGCCCAAGCAGTGGTCCCTGCCACGACATCTCCTCAGCTCATGCCGAGCCAGCTCCTGGCCCCTGCCAGCCGACGTGCCGCACCACCCCGACGGTTACCCCGCAATAGCACTATCCAAGAATAAGGCAAGAAAAATTAAATTTTTCTTACATTGGTGCGGCACGAAGAAGACGAAGAGAACAACGAAAGACGGTCCTTTGCACGGGCAAGATGTAGAAGATTGCTAGAGGAGGGGGAACAAATATCCTCTAAGCTATCTCTCTCTTCTCTTGTAGGGTAGAATAAATCGCTCTCCAAAGTTGATTTAATAACCCATTTAAGGTGGACTTAAATAGGCTTTGAGAGAAATTTATTTCCCTTTCCTAGAAGGATCTAATTTCCTATTAAAGAGAGAATCTACATTAAAATAGGAAGCAGTCCTAAGTTTCCTAAAGCAAGAAAATCTCTACACCTGCCACCCTTTTCTGCGAGCAGCCCAACAGGTGTGGGGGCATTTGTGGAGCCAAAAATATTCACAAGGCGACACGTGGGTTTTTTGGACAAAAAGGAAAAAAATACCCTTGCAGTACAACGAGGTTCCTACGCGCAAGCAGCGGGCAACCCTCTTTCAACCAAGACAGAAATGCCCAAAATAGGTAACAATTCAAAGTCCATCTCATCAAATCCTTTCTACAAGGTAATTCCCAAACACATTCCTTTTAAATTATGTTAATTGGCTAACTAATGGGTTTATTGCCTAATTAACCCATTAATTCTCAATTAAACCATCCATTATATCCAAATAACCACAAAATACAACCAATTCAACCCTAAAACATCACATGGTCGGCCATCCCCTTAAGCTTTCTACCTTCCCTATCTTTTCCCACTTTACTACCCCAATTAAGCTAGCTAATTGATTCTATAACCATCCATTTATTCCCTTTATGTTTAATTAGCAAATTTATCATAATAAATTGGCTAATTAAACCTAAATTAAACCTAAAAACCCTTGCCACCTCCTATCCCTATAAATATACTCCCATTCTCACCAAAAAGCTAATTCCAACACTTTGGCAAAAATCCCAAAACTCTCTAAACACTCTTTCTCTCTAAATTCTAACTTTGGCATCGGAGGTTCTTCGGCCAAAGCCCCCCCCCCCCATTCACCGTGGGCGCGTGAGGCTCTTGGCCTTAACCTAAGGTGTTAATTGTTTTGTAGGTGCAAAATCGTCCAAGATCGAGGAGGAAGAAATTTGCATCCACAAATGTTCTCCACCTTTTACCTGAAAACTTGCAACTCTTGCATTCATGGTGGGTACGTAATTTTGTCGCAGTACACTTCTTTCTTCTTCTTCACCTTGCATCTTATGTGAAAAAATATTCTCACAGAAACGACGTACTTAGAACAAGTGAATCTCACCTTCGTAAAACAATACACAAATAGTTAACGTTGTAAATTAAGTTGATGATGTACACCAACAAAGGAAACCCAGGTATGTTATTATAAGTTATTTTGTTGAGAGTCTAATATTAAGAAATACAAGTGAATATATATTTTACAGAGCTGATTAGGCTAGGCCACAATGTACAACGAGTCAATCATAACTACTCGACACAAATGTTATATATTATTAATAGGGGTTTTTGATCTTTAATTCTTGAAGAAGATTAAAATTTAATAAAAACTTGGTGTTAGATTGGATATTGATTTTAGTCTTTCAAGTATTTAATTCAAATTCATATTATATTATTTTTGTTTTAATATTTAATAGATATCTTATTTAATACATTAAATTTTAAATTTATTATTATACACATTTTAATTCATTAATTTAATTGAACTTCCTTTCATTAGTCCGTATCATAATATTTTTTACTAAATTAGTGTACCGAAACGTCCGTACCTAAATATATTGTAATGAATTAGTGGCACATAAAACAATATGCAAAAACATAAGTGTACCAAAAATTTTGTACCTAAATATATGATACTAAACTAGTGTACCGAAATGTCAGTACCTAAATATATTATATTAAACTAGTGTACCGAAATGTCCGTACAAAGACATATTATACTAACCTAGTGTACCGAAATGTTCGTACCTAAATATATTGTAATGAATTAGTAGCACATAAGAAAATATGCAAAAACATAAGTATACCGAAAAATCTCTACGAAAATATTTTCTATATAAGATACTTACCATAATGAGAATTAAAATTTATAATTATGAACAACATAAAATTTTAAATAAAAAAAAGAGAGATATTGAATGCATATGGTGGCATTTAGGGTTAGTTTGGTATTGTTGTGCTTTGAAAAAAAAATTGTTTTTGTTGTGCTGTGAGAATAAGCAGCTGTGAAATAAAGCAGCAGAGTGTTTAGTAAACTTTTTGTAAAAGTGATTTTGGAAAAAAAAAAGTATTATAGTGTTTGGTAAACTTTTATATAAAATAGTTGTGACTGTGTAAAATGACCAAAAAGAGTATAATACTATATGTGCCATTGATTTAATTTTCTTAACAAATAAAGGATAGGAAATATAATACAATAATTATCTAATATAACTTATTTTATTTATTTATAATTTTTTATTTTAATCTCTCTTTAGAATTCTAGAAGCATTCAGACTCTCTGATTCTAATCTAACATATCCTATCCATCATTTTCACTGTCCGTGTTAAGAAATGCATTTTATTCCTTTTGTTTGTAATTTCAGTTTATTAAATAAAGGGGTTTGTCCTTTAGTGAGTTGGTTATGTAATGGAGTGCTGAGTTGGCATTTCTGAGTGGAAAGGCTACTTAAATGGAGCAATGGCCTCATTGCTCCTAAAAAAAAATGATCATTTGAGTTTTATTAATTAAAAATTCACACGAGCATCTTGCTCGTATTCTACCTCTTCCATTCCATATCTTCATTGCAACACTGTCCAGGTTGAGCAAGTTCTTAACATTGGTATCACCCAATTTCAATCCTGGATCCTTCTTTGTATGCCCCGCTACAATCCAAACACTCGATTATCTTAAATGGCGCTCGAGTTGCTGCTTTGGAATCTTCTGTTGCTGCACTCTCTGACTCCATCGATTAAAAAATGGCAATGTTCTTCGAACAATTTCGTCGGGAGCAAGCTTGTGCTCGTGGGAGCGGAGGTTCCACTCCCGATGCCGATCCTCCTCCACACCAACTCATCGCCAATCCTCACGATCCCGGTGACCTTGATCCTCATCGGCCTTGACATGTAATTCCTGAAGGTGGACTCTACCCTCCTTGCCATAACTGGCAGCCTCGCATCGATTTTCCCCAATTCACTCTTGGTGAAGATCCACTTGCTTGGATTTATAAATCGGAACAGTTTTTCACCTATTATTCCATTCATGAGCCTCCGAATGTCTTAACAGTCTCGTTTCACTTGGAAGGAGAGGCACTCCAATGGTTTCGATGGCAAGATTGTTTGCAAACCACTCCTCGGTGGGGGGATTTCACACACGCATTTTGTAAAGAATTTGGGCCCTCTGAGTTTAAAGACAGTGCCGATGCACTCTTCAAATTGAAACAATCAGGTACTCTCAAAGATTACATCACTGAATTTAGGCGTTTGGCAAATAGAACCCATGATTTAAGGCCTATCTTATTAAAGAGTTGTTTCTTGGGTGGATTGAAACGTGAACTTAAATATGATGTTAAGCTTTTGCGCCCTTCTAATGTGCATGATGCCATTTCAACTGCCTTACAAATTGATGCTAAGTTGTGTGATTTGAAGAATGGCTATACTAAGCCGTTTACACAGTCTCGAGTGTTACACACCCTTACTACACCACACACCACTCTTAGTGTTAAACCTTCTAATTTCACTGTGAAGAGGTTAACTCCTGAGGAAATTCAAAGAAAAATGGAGAAGGGTAAGTGCTAGTTTTGTGATGAAAAGTGGTGCATGAGACATAAATGTGCTAATAAGTAACTCCTCATGCTTGATCTAGTATACCTTGAAGAAGAGATCACCACTCCATTGTTAGAAGAACCTCCACTTGAATTTTTACAAATGGAACTTAGTGAATGTGTGTTTTATGGCACACTTGCTAAGACCACTGTGAAAATAATGAAGGTAATAGGTTCAGTGAATGGTCAACAAGTCACAGTTCTCTTGGATTCTAGAAGCACCCATAACTTTGTGGACTCTAGACTCCTTAAGAAATTTGCTTGGCACACTCAACCCACTAAACCATTTCAAGTGATGATTGCGGATGGGGGTAAGGTTAGTTGTGAAATCCCGTTCCTGAATTTCATTATTATAATCTACGTATTAGTATTATAGAGATTTTATATTATTTTTTTGAAAATTAATTATTTAAAATCCGTAGACCATTCGATGTCACAATTTATATTGTTGAATAGATATCGAGATCACGAACACCTAGGCGAAAGCCGTTTGCGAGTCCGAATTATAACGGTATAGTTACGGACGTTTGAAGTTGTTGCTATAAAAATTAAAAAAAAAAGAGAAGAGAAAGCCACAGGAGTGGCTGAAAGAAGAAAAGGGAAAGAAAGCCACGGGAGTGGCGAGAGAAAGGAAGAAAAAAAATAAGGGAACGGACCCCCTTTCTTTTAGCCATTTTCAGGCTAATTTCACCCAATCATCACCTGAAATCACCACCACACTCCTTCTCCTTCGATATTCGTTCAATATTGGATGAAAATTAGGTTGAATTTGGTGAAACTCGCACTGGTGGGTGCGAGGGTTCCTTGCCTTCAATCCATCATTTTGGAAACGATTTCCTTCAATCTCCACCGCCATTGGACTCCCCTTGAGCCTTGGAACAAAGCCCAATCAGTTGTAGGGGTGACGAAACATCGAGGAGGTCGAATTGAAGCACATCCAATTTCTAGGGTTCCAGCGGGTTCGCCGTGAATTGAAGTGTTTCTCGGCCAAATTGGCCTTAGTCACATGTATGAAACTTACTCTACTCATTGAGATCTTCAATTCTGTAAATTTTGGTAATTTTTAAAAATAGTGGAATTTTCCAGCGAGTTGGGGCGGCCGATCGCCACCCGCGGTGGTGCTTGCGGCGACGGCTTGGCCAGTGGACTGACGATGTCCTTTTAAGTTCAAGTAGATGCTCTAATTTCATAATTAATATCCGTATGATGTGGTTTGATTGTTTGAACTTAGTTTCATTACGATACATCACTTGACCTTTATATGAATCGATGATTCGTCCGTTGGATCGTCACCAAACTTTAATACATTATATTATGTAATATTTGAGGATAACTGGAACCGACAGATCGGAAATCTGACCTACGAATCTTCCCGAATTAGATTTCTAAGTTAGTAAAACTAATTGTTAACCGCCACCCAATTCTAGTAATTGGCGAAGATCTAACCGTCAGATCGTGTTGAGATTTCAATATGTTGTTCTTTAAGCATAATGTGGACCTTAGGAAGTTACAGATCCAAAATCCGATATGCGGATCTACTGGATCAAATGATGTAACGTTGTGGATCCTACTGTTGATCGAGAATTGACTTTTGGTCAACATGTCTCAAAACGTTCTAAATACTAAATCTAGTACCAAGGGATACTAAGTGAAGCCTAGTAGGACCACATTGGTTTGAGAGTGACTTGAATATATGTGATATAGCTATTACCTTGATTTCTTATATTAATATCATCTATGAATATAATATGATATGGGTTATAAATGAAATTCTATTGAAATGTGAATTATATATATATATATACACACACACACACACACACACATACCATAGACCTATGTTTATTGAATGTGAATTCTATTGAAGTGTTATTTTTATTTCTGGCCATCGATCTATTTTCATTAAGTATGATTTGACTTGTGCTTTAGAAATATGGTTTGTATTGTATGATTGGATTGATGTGATGAAATGTGAGGGCTAGTAGTGGACCGTTAACCTATTGTCATGGGGTTTGTTACTTAGACACTTGTTTCCTTATTTCACTATTAAGTACTTGGTTCTTGTATTGTTTCTTTAAGTCGTTGTTGTATCCCTTGGTCTTCCACTTGATTCCGTTGAGTGATGGTCCAGAATCGTATCTTGGTTCAAATTTAGTTGAGTGATGGTCCGAAATCCCTTCGATTCTGCGATTCCATTGAGTGATAGTCCGGAATCGTACCCTAGCTCGGATTCCGTTAAGTGATGGTTCAGAATCCCTTCTATTTTACGATTTCGTTGAGTGATGGTCCGGAATCGTATCCAGCTTGTATTTCATTTTGTAGTTCTATATGCATGGTACTTCCCGATTTCGTTAAGTGATGGTCTGAAATCCCTTCTACTCCGCGATTCCATTGAGTGATGGTCCAGAATCGTATACTGAGTTTGATTCTATTGAGTGATCCGGAATCCATTTGGTGACTTGGTTCCTTGGATTTGATTTCAACTTCAGAGATGTAGGCTTCGGCCGAACTGTGTCGCTCTAGCCCTGCATGTCAGTGTGTTGTATGGGTTATTATTTGGTGTAATTATTGGATGTTGTTGGATGTAATTGTTATGAGTATGATATACCGTTGACCAATATGACAATAGATTATTATTGCGCCTCGTCGATTGTTCCTTGAGATGTTGCACGCTCTGAATTGTGCATTATGTTGAAATATGGCAGTTTATGTGATGAATATTCAAGTGTAGTGAAAAGTTGAACTACGAATGGCTTGATCCTTATTGAGGGTACGTATGCAGTCTAACGAATAGGTTAGATACAACCATAAAGTATACGCAAAATTATTACGCATCTGGATTTTGAATTATATTTTGTACATATCCAAAGGGCGGGGTATGTTGAGTTACGGGCATTTAAGGACGTCACGTGTCGATCTTGGACGTATGTCGGGATCGGGGCGTGACATTAGTAGTTCAGGTTGCTACACTAATGTTGTTTTATCAATTGAGGGTTATAAATATGGTGTGGATCTATACTCTTTGCCATTATGAGGGTGTGACATAGTATTAAGGGTCCAATGGCTTTCCTCAGTTAGCCCGGATCTCTGGGATTTCCATTTACAAACTATGGAATTTGCCAAGAATGGTTCTCAGTATAAACTCAGTCATAGTGATACAACTGCTCCACTGATTCAAGAGGTGACTCTTCAACAGCTTGACAAAGAGATTTTCAACTCTAATTTGGGCTTGTTCCTTTACTCTATTGAAGATAAAATGGTTGAAGCTTGTGATTTAAAACCCTTGCAACTTAAGCAACTACAAGAAGTGTTAGGGCAGTTTGAAACCATTTTTGTCTTACCTACTGAGCTACCACTTAGTAGGGTTCACAATCATCAAATCCCACTCATTCCTGGATCTAAGCCCCCTAACATAAGACTTTACCATTATGGTCCATTGCAAAAGACTGAAATTAAGAAGGCAGTTCAAGAACTACTTAATACAGGTATTATCAGACTAAGCCACAATCTATTCTCTTGTCCAGTTCTCCTTGTGAAGAAAAAAGAAGGAACCTGGAAAATATGTTTGGACTACAGGGAGCTTAATGCCATAAAAATCAAGGATAAGTACCCTATTCCTCTGATTGATGATCTTTTAGATGAACTACATGGTGCTAGGTTTTTCTCTAAGCTTGATTTAAGGTCCGGTTATCATCAACTTTTGATGCATCCTCAAGACATTGAAAAAACTGCTTTCAAAACCCACGAAGGTCACTATGAGTTCTTAGTGATGCCTTTTGGACTCACTAATGCACATGTGACATTCCAAAGCCTTACGAATGATACATTCAGACCCTATTTCATCCTTGTATTCTTCGATGACATATTAGTCTACAGTAAGACTTGGGAAAACCATTTGTTGCATCTTAAAATGACATTTGAGGTGTTGCAGTAGCACCAACTTTATGTTAAAAAACAGAAATGTGCTTTTGGTCAAAGTAAAGTGGAATATTTAGGCCATGTCATATCAAGTAAAGGTGTGGAGGCTGATCCCTCCAAGATTCAGGCTATAATGGAATGGCCTAAGCCTACTACAGTGAAATAATTGAGAGGTTTCCTTGGTTTCACAGGTTATTACAGGAAATTTGTGCCTGGTTTTGGCAAAATCTGCCAACCACTTTACCATATGACTAAGACGAATGGGTTCTTGTGGACCACAGTAGCTCAAGTAGCTTTCCAGAAGCTTAAGGATACTATGACCTCTCCACAGGTTTTTGCTTTGCCTAATTTTACACTGCCATTTGAGTTGGAATGTGATGCCTCTGATAATGGCATTTGTGCGGTTCTATAGCAATAAGGGAAACCAATTGCATTTACTAGTCGAGTTTTGGGACCTAAGAATCAATCTCTCTCCACCTATGAGAGAGAACTCATTGCAATTGTACATGCTGTCAAGAAATGGCAGTCCTATCTTCAGGGTAGGCATTTTATAATCAAGACCGATCACTGCAGCTTGAAATATTTTCTCAACCAAATGGCTCATACAACATTCCAACAGAAGTGGGTTTCCAAATTGATGGGATTCGATTATGAAATTCATTTTAAGAAGGGTGTTGATAACATAGTTACTAATGTCTCTAGAAGACAAGTCACAGATCATGACACTCAGTGTTCTAATGGGGTAAATCATTCATCCATGAGTTGTCAAGCTATCTCTTACCCCTATTTTGTATGGTTGGATGAATTAAAAAGATACAATGAAGAAAATGCTTGGATCAAGCAGAAAATGGTAGAGATTACAGACTTTGAGAGTGAAACAGCCAGTGGTTCTAAGTTAGCCCATTATCATATTGATAATTGCTTACTCAAGTACCAGTCCAGGATAGTAATCAGCCCCAATTCCACTGGGAAGCTTAAGCTTTTGGCTGAGCATCATTCAACACTTGCAGCAGGGCACCAATATGTATTGAAGACCTATTATAGGCTAAAAAGGGGTTTTTATTGGCCATGTATGAAGGGAGACATAAAGACCTATATCTCAAAGTGTAATACTTGCCAACAAAACAAGTATGAAACTCTATCTCCTCTTGGTTTACTTCAACCTTTCCCAATTCCTCAAAAAAATTGGACTGATATAAGCATAGATTTCATTATGGGATTACCATCTTGCAAAGGCAAAACTGTCATTTTTGTGATAGTAGATATGCTTACTAAGTATGCTCACTTCTTAGCTTTAGCTCATCCCTATACTACCATAACTGTTGCTCAATTGTTTGTTGATAACATATTCAAGCTACATGGAATGCCATCTACAATTGTGAGTGATAGAGATTCGTTGTTCCTAAGCTCTTTTTTGAAGGGGTTCTTTAAGTTGCACGGATCACAACTTTGCATGAGCTCGAGGTACCATCCTCGGAGTGATGGACAAACTGAGATGGTTAACAGGTGTGTTGAAACATATATGAGGTGTTTTTTGGGAAACAAACCTAAGAATTGGGTCAAATGGTTACCATAGGCATCTATGAGTTGGTATATGGGTACCCTCCTCCTCATGTTACTTCTTATGAGTTAGGTACTACAAAAATGGACTCTATGGAACAAGAGTTGATTGAGAGGGATAAGTTGCTTACCATACTTAGGTCTAACTTAGCAATGGCTCAGAATCGAATGGCAGTTCAAGCAAACAAGAAAATGACTGAGAGAGAGTTTTCTGTTGGTGACTTAGTCTATCTCAAGTTGTTGCCATATCAGTTGCAAACATTGGCTTCACATGCTTATCACAAGCTACACCCTCGATACTACGGTCCTTATGAGGTATTGGAGAGAGTAGGACATGTTGCTCACAAGCTCAAATTACCTGAGGGAACAAAAATACATCATATTTTTCATGTCAGCTACCTCAAAAGGCACATGGGAAATTTGGATCTACCAGTAACAGCTCTGCCAACACTGACAGATGAAGGATTCTCATCCATCATATGCTCATTTGGCAATAATTGCCAGGAGAATTTACAAGAAGGAAGACAAGGCAGATGTTCAGTTGCTAGTACAGTGGGTTGGACAAGAAGAGAACACATCTACTTGGGAGGATTATGATGATTTTCATGCCAGGTTCCCAACATTTCAGCTCTGAAACCTTGTGGACAAGGTTGATTTTAAGGAATGAGTGATGTTAAGAAATGCATTTTATTCATTTTGTTTGTAATTTCAGTTTATTAAATAAAGGGGTTTGTCCTTTAGTGAGTTGGTTATGTAATGGAATACTGAGTTGGCATTTTTGAGTGGAAAGACTACTTAAAAAAATGATTATTTGAGTTTTATTAATTAAAAATTCACACGAGCTTCTTGCTCGTCTTCTACCTCTCCCATTCCATATCTCCATTGCTACACTGTCCAGGTTGAGCAGGTTCTTAATAGTCCGATTCTCATGCAACCTCTCCTCCCTCAATTTCTTCGTCTTCACTTCCATTTTCTCCATCACCGCCTCCACAACCGCCACCTAGTCGCCTCCCCAATTACTACTACCGAAATCGCTCCCTTTGTCTTCTGCTTATTCAAGAAAGGGATATTAATAAAGAAAAGGACTACAACAGCCAGAGCAACCTCAGTCATCCACCCTCGTTTAAGGATCACAGGCACTCCCCGCCGCAGAGGTCTCCGCCACCTCTGTTCAAGCGGTCTAGAAGGGAAAATTAAGGGTATGATGGCAGCAAAGGGAGTCCCAAAAGAGGATTTGGACTTGGGGATAGAAGGTGAATTAAGTTTTGTTTGTGAGTTTGTGCTTTTATTTTCTGTTTTTTGTTTTCTTCTTAGAGAATATGCCATCATCACCTCTATATGGATCTGATCTGATCATATCTCTCATCTATTCTGACTGCTTTTTTGCAAGTAGGAATCTTTTTCTCGTTCGGATTCTAGACTGGTTCTTACTCGGATTCTAGGTTGATTCTCACTCGGATTCTGGGATTCGATCCAATCGGCAAATTTTCAAAAATGGTTTCTCAAAAAGATTGAATCTTTTTCTTATTTGTGTATTTGGAGGATCTGGAAGAAGAATATGGATGAATGTTGGGGCAGTGGTGGTGGTCAATGCTGAGCGGGAGTGGGCGGGACGGCTGCGATCTTACTCTGATGCAAAGGCTGAAAGAGTGTGAGAGATTCCAGTTTGAGTATTAAGGATAAGGCCTGCCATTTTGTAAAAATGACGAGGGTTTTATTGGATTTTAGAAAGTTTCATTAAAGATGCACTGTTGCTCCACGTGATTTGAAAAAAAAAAAAAAATCAGTTTTCCAAAGCAGCATTTAGCTCCTTCGACTTTTCTGATGATTTCAGCTATCAATCACCACAACTTCCAAAATAATCCCCCTTTTTTCTTAGTTTACCAAACACGTTCAACATAAAAACTTAAAAAATAAGTAGCTTTTTTTTTAAGCACCTCAATGCCAAACCAAGGCTAAATAGAGTTTAGGGACTAAAATCAAATTTTAATCTTGTAGAAGACATTTTTCTAAACTTCATCTTATTTAAGGATTAAAATCTAATTTTCTATTATCAATGTGACTTGAACATGAGACATTTTACTTACAAGTGAAAGTGCTATTTCCATCGATATTTATAACAACCTTATATCCTGCATAGATAAAGCGAGCTTTAAAACCATTTGTCGTCCAAAATACAGGGTGGAAAATGTATAAATCATTACTTCTGCATAGATAATAAAGGAAGTGTTAAAACCATTTCTTATTCAAAATACAGGGAGGAAAATGTATAAATCCATTGATTTTGATTTGGGCTATATCAGAGCAAGGACCCAATGGGATATGGTGTCAAGTGTGTACTCCTGTTGCTAAAAGTGTTCATAGTAAAAAATCCTTCCAATGATATAACTCCAGTGTATGAACTTCTTGGATGCAACTTTCACCCCACTTGAGAAATGATTCAGCCCATAAATTTGGCTAAAACTAATCGAGTCCACCTTTGATTATGCATATATGTGCATACAGCCCCAAAAGGGAAGGAACACTTTCGTCACCTTAAAACCAAAAGATAGAAAGAAAGAGAAAGGAAAAGGACAGTGGAAACTTCGGTTTTGATTAGCATGCTATAGGAATTATAGTCCTTTTTGACTTCACAGAAACTGCTATCTTCAACAGCATCACCAGGCGTGCAGTTGCTTACAAGTTTGTAACCATTTCGTGTTTTTGTTGTCGATTTTTTAGCTCAAGTAACCATTTCGTTTTTAGTTTTTAGTTTTTAATTTTTACATTTTTATATTTGAGATATGAGAAAAGTAAATAAAAATAAAATCGAAATTATTATCAAACCAAACCCTTATTTTGTGTTTATTTCCATAATATTTTGACCCTAGTCGAGCTTTCTACCTAGGGATGGGCAACAGTTATGGCGGATGGGTAACCGCGGTTATTTACCCATAACCGTTTATGCTCATACCTGCATAACCATTTACCCGTTGGGTAATTGCCTAAACGGTTATACCTATATCCATAACCGTTTATAAACGGTTAACCATACCCATAACCGCATACTCATTTAACCGTAACCGTTTAATACCCGTTTATCCATTTACCGTTTTTAACCCGTTTATCTTTTTTTTTACCGTTACCCTTTTTTCACTCGTCTACATGCTTTTTAACAACTTGAAAATTTAAAAAAAAAAAAAAACTGTCATAATTTTCTTTTTTTTTTTACAATTAAACACCGTTATAGGTACATTCATCATACATTTCCGTATTTTAAATTTTTAAGTTCTTATACCATTCCAATAATTGAAATAATAGTTTACGGACAATATTTTTAACTGTTACCAATGAAGGTAAATATAATATTTGCTAAGTATTATTGGGTTACAAAAATTGTTTAGAAGATATTTCTGTCAATTTCACGGTTACCCGCAAGAAATTTAAATTAATTTGGCGAATTCCTTGATAATGAGAATCATCATTCCTGTAGCAGTGTTATTGATAAAATGACCGATGAATTCCTTGCTAATTTATTAGGTGCTAAGTATTATTGGATCGAGAACATAGTTTGTGTTAGTTTTACATATATAAAATAAATGGGTAAATGATTAACCGTTTATAACCGCGGTTAATACCCATAACTGCTTATTTAAATTTCGCGGGTAAACGGTTATACCCATAACCATTTATTTATCTAAATGATTACCCATAACAGTAACCGTTTAATTTAAATGGGCTGGTAACAAAGGTTACCCATAACAATTTATTTATCTAAATGGTTACCCATAACCGTAACCGTTTAATTTAAATGGGCTGGTAACAACGGTTATAACCATTTATTTATCTAAATGATTACCCATAATCGTAACCGTTTAATTTAAATGGGCTGGTAACAACGGTTACCCATAACCATTTATTTATCTAAATGGTTATCTATAACCGTAACCGTTTAATTTAAATGGGCTGGTAACAATGGTTACCCATAACCAATGGGTATTTGCCCATCCCTTCCTACCCTCTAAACCAAGCACACAAAAGGAGTATAGCATGCCTGAATTATATAATGGCCGGGGTACCCAAATAATCATTTTCATCTCGTGCCAGATAACATCATTTTTCCGTCAAAATTAAGAAAAGATCTGACTTAAAGTTGACCTAGTTCATAGAATGAGTGCTCATTTCCTGGTGTTAACATATTCCCCTTTCTCTATAGCTAGGAATAAGGGTTATGCCATACAATCTCAATAGGATAATGCTTTCCTTAATGAGGAATCCGTATATCCCACTTCTTTCACATAATGTATATTAATTGTATAAACTTTATAATATGAACTATTCAATTTCTTAATCTTCATTTAAAAATCATCATGTATGAAACTAACCGATGGTGTAAGTACTAAATAATAGATTCATGATGAACCGTTTAGATGACTCAATGATCTCTCATTTGAATTTTTTTTTTACTCAAAATTTTCATACGATTTTATAATTCTGTATGAATCGAGATTTGCATGAGCATTGAGTTGTCCATGAATCTCACAGAACTATTTGAAGAGTTATAAATCTAATGCAATGTGCAGCAGGGAAATAAGGGAGCTATATATGGTTGAGAAATTTTCCACTGCCGGAACACACGACCAATTGGTTGAATTTTTTTATTTTTTTTAAGTTTTAAACCAATTTTATTTATACACTTGGTGTACTAAATCGTGTTTTCAGTACATTAAAAAATCTCTTAACATGGTAATTGGCATTTGACCAGTATACTAATGATTCTTTCTTGTTTTGCCTTTAATTTACTAACAATTTTGACCACAATACATGCTTAAAAGAGAAGCCGTCTCACACATAGCTTTAATTAACTAACCAAAACAAAAGTTAATTAGTAAAGTAATTATCTAAGACCATTGATAAAGAGAACCCTTCCACTAAGTGGTCCATTAAATAGGGTACAAAATGTAAAAAAAAAAAGGTTTGAAAAGCTTTCCCTCTGCAATCATTTGAAGGTGGGGGGTGATCCAACGTTCGAAAGTGGACCGAATATATTGGACTTTGCCTCTTCTTCGTTTCAAACAATAAAACGCTAACGTATACTTTCAATAATTTTTGCCTTTATTTCATCAAAACGTGACCCAGCCACCACCAGCTGAGGAAATTTATTGAAAGCTGATACTTGCTTTTCCTGATTGACACCAACTACATCAATATGGCAAAGTGTCATTTGATTAAGATGCACGTTAAATAATTAAATCTATGAAATGAATGAATAGTAACTTACAGTTAAATTAATAATTAATTGATCTATTCTGAATTAAATCAGAACAATCTGCTGGGATTGTTCATCAAACCATCCGTTTCTTTTTCACAAAACACCCAGATATTGGTGAAATTAAAGAATGTAATGGACATCTTTGGTAGGTCCTGCAGCTCAAAATTTTTAGAACAATAATCGCCGATTAATTAGAGAATAATGGGGCTCACTAAAACACATCTCTTCTTAATTAATTTGGTACATTGTGTTGTAAGATTGTTAATATGGACCGTACGTTTAAATAGGAAAGTTGATCAATAATCTAAACTTGAAATTTAATAACATAACTTGTATGACTGTTTTTTTTTAAAGGATGATAACCGATTAAGCGAATCGAACTACATATAAGGTTTGATCATCAAACTACAATAGTAGACTTCCTCTCTAAACCCACACAAGGCGGTTAGAAAGAATTAAGACTTCGAGATTAGCCATCAACTATAAAGTAGACTACTTCCATTTCACTTAGAGTGACTAGAAACGGCTAACCCCCCAGTAGTATGATTGCTTAACAAGAGATAAGTTCTCTTAAAATAATGACTATATACTCTATGGACCTGAATTATCGTTGTTCCACTCCACAGGAATAACCATGAGAGTCACGCTAAAATGGATAAGTCGGATAGATTATGGGCAAAATTAAGATTAATCAACCTACAAGCTTAATGATGAAGACATATAATTGGTATCACTATTACCGCTAGCGAGCGATCATATCATATTCAAAACAAAAAAAGGCCATGTATATGGCCAACAGCACCATGAAGGATATATAATAGAGGCCAAACCATGCGTTATGGTACCTCCAAAGTCGACCAAGAAACAATGCTTTTATAAAAGTAGTTTTATTTTAGCCTATGATCCCACAACAAACTACTCTTTTTTTAAGTGATTTCACACAAATTTGTTAGCTTCTCACTTTTTTTTTTTTAAATTTATTTCTGGTTAAAGGATGGAATAATTATACTGACAAAATTAAACAAGTGTGTGTCAGAGGTTAAAAAAAATATGTGTTTATCATTTTCCTTTTTAAATATTATGATAATGAGAGGATTTGGACAAAACTACATAACTTTAAAAAAAAAAAACTATTATTATTAAGGAGAGGGAGAAATATTCGAATTACATTAATTACGGAAGAGGGGAATTTTAAACAGAGATGCATGGGTAGAAACTCAACACCTTGTGCACTAGGATATTGGAATACTTGCAAATTAATGTAATAGCTCTAATCAAGTATCAATATTGTTTTCACGGAAGTTGAACCTGAGACAGTCTACTTACAAGTGGAGATAAATACCTAATTATATTGATAGCAAAGCATGTGAAGTCTGGGACTACCCGTTCCCATAACTTGATTTGGGTTCACCCCAGCCACATAGAGAAGAGCAACTTAGATGAAACAAGTTCACCGTCATGTGGCGTCCCAATTTAATAATACAATGTCATGTGTTGAAAAACTTACACATATCATTGTTTTATTAAAACATGACACCACAGTGACGGTAAACACGTTCCATATAAATACTTTCACCACACGGAGGGACAAGATCCAAGTCAAACTCACCCTCAAACTTTGATCTGTTTTTATATTTTTTGCTAAGCTAACCCCTCTCAACCCCACGAGACAACAACGTTTCAATTTGCAGAGTCTTTTTAATATTTCACTCAACTGGACTCTCACTCTCTCTTCCTCTCACATAGAAAAGCATCCAGTGAGGTCATACTCAATTTTGAAGGCTCGTTATCACAAGCACACGAGAAGCTTGCTTTCAACTTCCATTTCTGGCTCGGATCAGATCTAAAATATTCAATGCCAAGCTGAGCTCAACTTCAACTACTGATCCAACTCACAAAATACCATTTTAATTTCCTGGGTTGGTTTAATTTCCAGAGTTTTCAAGACCCTTTTAAGGTAAGAGCCTCACAAACACACTGCACTCGTTCAGATCATGATCAATGTTTCTAAATTTTCATTTTCTGTGTGATACATTCTTTCACTATGTTATGCCACCAAACTCTGCCTCTTTCACTCCTTCGTTGTTTGTAAGAATGTAAGTTCTCTTAACAGAAGTGATTTTTGCACTACCCTTCTCTTAATCACGCAATATGTTTGTAGCTGAAATGATTAAGAGCGCTTAGGCTGCAATCAAGGTTCCTTGTTTGAATCTCCTCGACAATGTGGCTTGTATCAAAAGAAAAAAAAAGTTTTAGTTATCAAGGTTCCTTGTTTGTCCAGTTCTAACTATGTTTTTTTGTTATTTTATTGAATTGTGCAGTGGTTGCAGAATAAAGAACAAGTAGTATATAATTTCTTGGAGAACTAAAAAATGCCACAAGAAAGCAACTTTAATTCAATATTCTTCACATCACCTAGCAAGAACATGAGAGGCTTAAAGGGTCTAGTCTCCAACAGTGAGGCTCCTCCATTTGCAAACACTGAGGAGTTCATCAATGACTATGAATTGGCTCAAAGGAAAGCTGAAGAAGCAGGTACATTTGTTCTTTAATTACATTTTAGCCAAAAAATTAGGAGACTTTTCTTCCAGAGTTTTAGTTCAAAATATTAATATTTTTGGGGTAGTGGTTTTTTTTTTCTACTTATAAATTTGTCTTAGCTCTTTCATTAAAATAAATAAATAATTTGTCTCAATTCATCTATGTTTTGGGAGCAGCGGTTTGGAATCTTTAATACTTGACTCATGGGTGGGTAGGTTAGGAGAGATTTTTTACTGTGCTAGAAACACAATCCGGTACACTAAACAATTGCTCGTAGGTTAGATAGTTAAATAAGAAGTTCATAAATATATATGTTACAATGCTTGAGTAGTTGGATCTTTGATCGGACGGTGTATGTGATATCATTTCTACATTGTGATACATGTTATGATTTTTTAAAAAATTTGTAAACTCTGGGAACAAATATAAAGTATGTGATAAAATAGAAAAAGTAAAAGGAAGAGCAAATATGAAGTATTTTGTAAGTAATGATTTTATATATCGATCACTTATGAATTATGATGATTTGGACCAACCAATATTGGGTGGGTTCAAAATTACCCATCTTTGTTGATATATACATATTGATCTGCCGAAAGAAGGATTTAGATTAGCATAAATTAATTTGCAAAAATACACTTTAATTATGCGGTTAAGGCCATCTCTACAAGCATCACTATTTTTAATTTTTTAGTGGGGTTGGTGGAAATAAAAGTGCAACTAGTCATAGCCATAGTGTCAACTTGTTTCAAATTTGAAATTCAGGATTGAAAAATGACTGAGACGAATTGTAATTTGTTAAAAAAAAATGACTGAAATCTTGGACATAAAATTTGTTTTGATATGAACCGGAGGTGGCGTTAAGGAAGTTCGAAAGTTTCATGAATTTTTGGTGTGACGGTCACACTCTTATATGGTATTATTAATCCACATTATACTACAGTAGACGACATGATTGATATGTCATCGACTTAAGCGAGAGTGTAATAAGCAGAGGGTGATGGTAACGCCGAAAATTTACTCTACTAACTACAAATGAAGTTGCTGTGGAAACTTACAAAGTACCAAAAACAATCCAAATTTAAAAGATAATAAACCCAAAATTCACTAAATAAATTTTTGTTCTGCAATTAAGTCTTAACCTAAATTTCGTTTGTGATTGTGTCTTTGTGTTTTTTAAAATTAAAAGTTCTCGCCTAGGACCTAGGCACTAGGCCACAAGCCACAGCTAGATTAATTTTTAGGCCTTTTTTTTTTAACAAAAGGGCTTTTAGAAACACCTAGGCGCCCGCCTTTTTGCATTTTATGTTTTTATTAAATTGTAATAGATTTATTGAATACTTTGATGAATACTTATTATATGTTTGTTTCCTAAGTTTCAATATGTTATAGTATTTTATAATTTATTTATCATTCTATTTGAGAATTCGTGTTTACGAACACAAGTACATATTTTTTTTAAGTATAGGTGGATAATTATTTATATCTTATATATTAAGTTCAATTAAAATAAAAAACCGTCTAGCCCCTATAAACTGCCTAGGCCCTTAACCGCTGCTTGACTACTAGCTTGCGATTTTCAGAACATTGATTGTGTTTGTGTTATTCTAGCTTCAAGGAGATACCAAGCAGCAGAATGGCTGCGGAAGATGGACTATGGCGCTTCCGGAACACTTTCCAAAGAGCCCTCTGAAGAAGAGTTCCGCCTTGCACTCCGCAATGGCCTTATTCTCTGCAACGTCCTCAACAAAGTCAATCCTGGTGCTGTTCTTAAGGTTATTACACATATCCATAATTTAGATGGTTAGGCCTCGTTTGGTCTCTAGGACTGATTGAAATGGAGAGTCCACTATATTCAATATATTGAATGAAGAAATGAAAAAACTGCGCGAATATAATGGTTATCCATTCCAGTCAAATCCTAGATACCAAACAAGGTGTTATATCATATGCATGACTCCCAGTTGTTTCATTTTGCAAGGAATTGTGCTACATCTATGGTCATCATAATTCACAATTTTGATTATTTTTTAAAACTTGTGGCGGGTTTGTTTTGAGTTTTCGCAAAACCATGCAGTGGCATTCTAGAATTTATAACGCTTGGTTGTTGTTGTTGTTTGTTGTGGCAGCTTTTTTTTTAGTTTTCGAAGTTCTAATTGGGTTGCTTTCTTTGCTGGATTTCAAATAGGTGGTGGAAAATCCTATCATTGCCGTTCAGTCAACGGAGGGGGCTGCACAGTCTGCAATTCAGTATTTTGAGAACATGAGGAATTTCCTTGAGGCTGTTAAGGACATGCAGCTCTTGACATTCGAAGCATCTGATCTCGAAAAGGTTTGGTTTCCTTGTAGAAAAATTGCAGAAGGGTTGGATTCTATCATAGTTTGCAACATTTCGTCATAAATCATAGCTTCTACTGTCTCCTTTTCGGGATTTTAAGGGATTTGGATTTGCAGGGAGGCTCGTCGAGCAAAGTTGTAGACTGCATTCTTTGTCTCAAAGGGTTTTATGAATGGAAGCAAGCCGGTGGAATTGGAGTTTGGAGGTATGGAGGGACTGTGAGGATCACATCCTTCCCAAAAGGGTCACTTTCCTCCTTAGGGAGTGAAAGTGCTGATGAGTCAATAGACGAATCAGACTCATCACAGTTTGAACAACTGTTGGAATTTCTTCATCTTTCCAGTGAGGTGTCAACCGAAGAATCCAGAACTGTGAATGCTCTGGCTTTCCTTTTCGATCGCTTTGGACTTGGACTTATACAAGCTTACCTTCGAGAGGCTAATGGGATCAAAGACTTGCCCTTGAATGCAATGGTAGGTAAGATCCTTACCATTAATATGATTCTATTTTCACAAATTATAGAACACGCGTATATTACATACTTCTTTTATACTTGCTGAATAGATTCTGATTCAGTTTAGTGACAAAAAACATATAGGTAATCGATACTTTACTGAGTAAGGTAGTCAAGGATTTCTCAGCACTGCTTGTTTCACAAGCCACTCAGGTATGTTAAAAATCTTCACCCCACGGTGTTTCTGTTACTAGCATTGTGTTGATTGTTGAAGTACTTTCACTGGATCGTCTTTTCAATTTAAGCAGATATTTGTCAGCTCATGGAAATAATCTTATATCCCTGTTTGTTTTTACAAATTTTCTGCAGCTTGGCCTTTTTCTAAAGAAACTACTGAGAAGAGACTTGGGTAGTCCATCGAAATCTGAATTTGTAGAAGCTATTACACAATACCTAGGTCAACGAAGTGGTTTGGTGTCAAATGATCTATCCAAGTTCTGTATTTGTGGTGGGAAAGATGGAGAAGCTGTTCGGCGTAGTAGTAGTCACTCATCTGTTCATGAAGAACTGATTAACATTCAACAGAAACAGCTTGAGGTGAGCACACAATGTTCCGTTTCCTGCAAATAGAATTACGAAAATTTAGCAGGTGAATTAATAGATCAAGTACATAGCTTTTCTTCCCTTTCCTGTTCGGCAGAATGCAAGACAGATTTTCTTCTTGCTAACTGTTTGCTTGGTCTGTCTTGGATATCTTTAGGAGCTCAAATCATCTTTCCAAGAGACGAAATACGAAGTCAAACAAGTTCATTCAAACTGGGAGGAGGAACTCAGAAGGCTTGGTAATAATTCTGAAGATTTGATCTACCTTGAGAATATTTCTTTACAAAAAGGATTCATTTAGTTGCATTATGTTACTAGTAGGGATTGGATGACCTCACACTTTCACTTTGTTCCGTCTCAGTGCATCATATTAAAGGCCTCGAAGTGGCATCCTCGTCTTACCAAAAAGTTATCGAAGAGAACCGAGTTCTTTACAATCAAGTGCAAGACCTTAAAGGTGTTCATTTCATCCCAGTTTAATTAATTATCTAGCTTTCTAGATATGGAGCTTATTTAGAAGATTTGATTTCCTGCAGGATCAATTAGAGTTTATTGCAGAATCAGACCCTTCTTACCAGGGCAATCAAACGGACAGTCCACTGTGGATTATATCGGAGAAAATGGAACCATCATGATTGTCAATCCCCTTAAACAGGGCAAAGATGCAAGAAGGGTTTTTACATTTAACAAAGTCTTCAGAACAGATGTCACACAAGGTATTCTATTGTAGCAAAGTGTTCAAAGCGCTGTCGTAAAATGATTTTGGAAATTGGAGTTAATGTTGATTGAAATAAAATGAACATATGTTACTGCAGTACTACTTCTATTGTATGCAGTTTATACAATCAGCTATGAACAAGACTGCAACAGTCTTCTCATTGTTTGTACACCTTAATGTTTTTGGCCTCAGAAATTATTAATGCTATCTCTCAACTGTTCTTTGCAGAGCAAATATATGGTGACACTCAGCCGCTGATCAGGTCGGTTTTGGATGGTTATAACGCTTGCATCTTTGCGTATGGACAGACTGGCTCGGGGAAGACATACACGATGGTAATGCCAATCTCATTGTAGTTTTGAAAATAGACGTGACCATTCTTCCATATGTTGATTTTCGGATAGTATTGAATACGTATTTCATCCTTATCTTACGCAGAGTGGCCCTGATTTAACAACAGAAGAGACATGGGGTGTAAACTATAGAGCCCTTCGTGACTTATTTCAAATATCGAAGGCGAGGCTAGACATAATAAGATATGAAGTTGCAGTTCAGATGATTGAAATATACAACGAACAAGTGAGAGACCTTTTAGTCAGCGATGGCTCTAGCAGAAGATATCCTTGCCCTTCCCTTATTTTTATTCCAATTTGAGTCCAAGTTTTGGTCTTACGAATTCACAAGCTCTATAAACAATGTTGTCATGTTATTTCTTAACTTATATGGTACGTTAGATATACGAAACAAGTCTCAACTGAATGGCCTCAATGTACCTGATGCAAGTTTGGTTCCAGTGACGTGCACTCAAGATGTTCTTGAGTTGATGAAAATCGGCCAAAAGAATCGCACTGTTGGCGCTACAGCTCTAAATGAGCGCAGCAGCCGGTCTCATAGGTGGACGATTTATATTTCTTTTCGTGAAGTTTAAGCATCATTTTGTTTTTGTTTTTTTTGTGTTCTAACTAGTGATTTTTGGATTGGCTATTCCTTCCGCAGTGTTTTAACAATTCATGTACTTGGAAAGGAGTTGGCTACTGGATCTATTCTAAGGGGTTGCCTCCATCTTGTGGATTTGGCCGGGAGCGAGAGAGTTGATAAATCCGAGGCTGTTGGCGAGAGGCTAAAGGAAGCCCAACACATAAATCGATCGCTTTCTGCACTCGGAGATGTCATATCTGCTCTTGCACAAAAGAGTACACATGTTCCTTACAGAAATAGCAAACTTACTCAAGTCTTGCAAGACTCTTTAGGTAAATTTAAGAATATATTAAGTCTTATTGATAGAATCCACCATTCCAAGTGCTTAGCATTTTGTTTTGAGCTGAAATGTCGATGATCTTAATTTTGTCTGTGTTTAGGTGGTCATGCAAAGACCATGATGTTTGTACATATAAATCCTGAACTTAATGCTCTCGGCGAGACGATCAGTACCCTCAAGTTTGCTGAGAGGGTTGCATCCATCGAACTTGGGGCAGCTCGATCTAATAAAGAAACGGGTGAAATCCGTGAACTTAAAGACGAGGTTTATCTCTCATTTCTGCAGTTCTACTTTAAATTTTCAACTAATTTTTTTATAATGCTTGCTTAAGACTTAATTTGTATCTGTGTAGATTTCAAATCTTAAACTGGCATTGGAGAGAAAGGAAGCTGAGCTTGAGCAATTCAAAGGTGCCGCACAAAACGTCATGGAATCCCACAAGTCAAGAGCTGTTTCACCTTTCCGTGTTCCGAGAAATGGTACTGGAAACAGTTCAAAGCCTGAAAACTGTCAGCGACCCTTGGATGGTACTAAGATTTCTGAGGTAAATTCCGTCATGCGAATGAAATAGTCGAAATTCGGTACTATATTTTTCTTGAGAAGTAATGTTAGCATTAGACTTGGGAGGTTCTTTAATTACAAACAAATGAAATAATTT